>NC_088232.1:38648138-38808138 GCF_036934945.1 Oncorhynchus masou masou | reverse complement strand
TTAATACGCCTTCATTACTATTGATTTTTCTCCTGCACACTAAACATCCCAGGCACTAATGATTTCATGGTATTAAAGAGAACAGCCACTGCTGTCACTTTGAATATGAAACTGTAAAACCGATTATAACAGATTTCTTACACACCCCGCTGTGACACCCGAATGATACTTAAAATATAATGATGTTCTCAACCAGTCTCATTAACACGACAGCGCAGCGCTGGAAAGAACAATGCTCTCCTTCAGGAAAGCCAAACAGATTTCAAATTAGAGCATAAACAAGGCAGGCAATCAGTTTGATGGAAATATTGAAGACTCAAACAAAGCCGTCAGTGCTGTGTGATGTGGCTTCCCCACTCACACAGACTCGTATAGGCGACAGCCAATACTTTGTGAGCATTTGGCTGCCCTTACTTATGGAAATTCTGTAGTGTTTTTTTTCTAATTTTTGAGGTTTCTCAGTTGTTTTGCATGACATATTATCCAAATGATGAAAACTACATCATAATGAGATTTTTTAAACAGATGTTCACAATCCACTGTCTGTTGTGATAGGCATTGTTTGTTTGTTAAGTTAATATTTCAACGTTGCTGTTCCTATGAAATCAAATACATAATTAACATTACATATTATTAGAAGATCGGTCTCATTATGGATCGGTTTCATTAGAAAGCATTCTGTTCTGTCCTGAGGAAAAGTACACAAATGTACTGTATATAAAAACAACAACATTTGAACCTGCTCTCATTTGGAACAATAGTGACTGTAGAGCAGAGCAGGAAGCTGTCTTTCGGTGATTGACCACCATGTTGATTGGCTGATCTATGACCTAGCTTTGATTTCCACCTGATGTGATAAGAGAGGCATCTTTTCAGTGGTACAAACCACTATACTACCATTAGCTTCACAAACCACCGAACAAACAGTAGGAGAGAAACCCCATTCTGTCTGTTCCCATAAGTCATGGCCTGTCCTACACTACCATCCCAGATAGAGAGGACAACTAGGGACACAGTGGAATTGTTCACCACTTTGCAAAGCCTAAAGGATTCTTTGTCACAAGGGCGTAAATCACATAGTGTTGATTGTTCTGTCAAAGTTAATCTGACAGTTTGGGGAAGCAGTCATTTGTCTAATGACAGAGTGTCTATGACAACAGTCAATGCTTGAAGCAACTAGGGGATGGAAAAAGACAGAATCATATTGAAAATGCAAAACAGTTACTCTATCTACGCGGGAAGAATTAACACAAAACACATTCACCATGGCACCTACTGTCATCATTTATGCCTTGGACTGACCCACCCCCTCTGATACAAAGTAACAAAATATTTGTGCGATAAAATTATTGAAAGTAACACTAACCTCCACTAAGTCTCCACTTAGCTATAGTATAGCCAAGAAGCATTCTTGAGTTTCACCATCACAATCTCCATTAAAATACGTGCATACTTTAGAACACCTATAAATATCTGGTGTGAATAGAGTGGGGGGATAATGGTTTGATTCTGTGATGGGGATTCTCTTTGAGTCTGTATCTCTATGGGCTTGATAGGTGGTCGGTGTCCTCAGAATCTTCATTCAGAACCTACATTCACAGAACACTGAGTTCAGACTCTCTACATTCCCTTTCAAATTCCACCAAACAAATGGCAGAAGACATTTTTAACAGATTAAATTGCAGTTGTAGGAGGCGAGGGGGGTGGAGTTGGGTATTGTATAGTTAAACGGCTCACATCATTTCAGTACTCATCAGTAAATGGAAAGTCTCCTCTCTCATTAGACTCTCAAAAACATTTATCTAAATGCTCTCTGCTTCTTTCTGTGCAAAGCGGGTCAAATGTATTTCTGCTCTGTGCTCTGGATATGGCAGAATAGTGGCCAGGGCTTTTAGACCGTGGAGCTGATGGAGTGCTGGGAGAGTTTAGTTTCTAGTATCCCTCAAAGATGGCCTTGGACGACTCCATCATTGAAGTGTCCCATTTGATATAAATTCCTCTCCTCAATGCAGAGCCTCCACCTTGGGCTCACCACTTGTCTCCCAGGAAAATGAGCGGCAGTCAGAGAAAGGGCTGTGTTGTTATGATGTCTGTTGCCCTGGTAATTACATGCACTGTTATATTGCTTAAATGCAATGTTGTGAATGTTGTCAAATGTTTTCTGTTATGGGGGGAGCATAATGCAGAGGAGCGGACCACAGTGGTTTAGCAAACAGTGGCTTGGCATATTTGTACACAGATACATTTTGTAATACAGTATATCTTCATTTGGCATCAGAAAGCTTTTGCCTTATATACCCCTGTCACAACTTGTTCCTTTTCAAATTAAATAAAATTGTAATGATCCATTCCTGCTTCATATCAAGGCCTGGTTTTGCTCATACTCAGGAATCCTGGTATTTTGACAGGACATTTCAATTCAACTATGACGAGCCAATGAAAAGACAAGAAAAAAAAAGAAATGAAAGAAACCTTCACAAATATCATTCATAACATGAAATTGTCCCCATTGTCATTACGGCCAGAGAGATTAAATTCACCTTGTCAAACGTGAGTATGACAGGTGCCTCTGATGCCAGAGCCAAGAAGATTAGTAGGCCACTGATATCATTATTTCCGCCTATCAGGGATTCAGCAGGGAGGCAACTGTCATTTCTAGGTTTATTAGTCCACACACAGGAGAAAACGCCAGCGATAAAGCTCCCAGTGACAGCCAGGACCAAGTGCTGTCACAATGACACTTACCAAATGCCAGCGTCCCTCTGTCCCTTTAATCCAGCCTAATAGAGGTTACAACACAATACAAAGGTCCTCATCAATGATTAAAACAATCCACACATTTTGTATTTTTTTGTTACAAGAGGTTCATGTCAGGGAGGCAGTAGTGTTGGAGGGTATGAGATGGAGGGTGGAAGGGTGCAGCACGCACGCACGCACGCACGCACGCACGCACACACACACACACACACACACACACACACACACACACACACACACACACACACACACACACACACACACACACACACACACACACACACACACACACACACACACACACACACACACACACACACACACACACACACACACACACACACACACACAGCCTGTGCCAGGCTTCGATGGGGATCCAACTGTCTGTACTATGCTTCTCTGTCCTTAATGAAGATCTCTGTAGCTTTATTTGGCAACGCGTCTCCTGAATTAGGGCTCATTTGTAGACCAAACATCATCTTATTGGTTCAGCTTAATAATCTCTATCCCGGCCTATGTGAGTGTGACCATGACAGTAATATGATTTGCAGTGTTTTGGGAGTCATGGTTTAACAGTTTTATATGCAGGCCTGGAGATAACCATCATATTATTAGGGGGGAGGTACATATTTGCCTTTTATTTTTATGGAAGACAACACTGCGATTGAGCATATTATAATATTGGTATTAATCGGGATCCCAGGGCATCTAGGGAGGATTAGCTGCTGACATTTCCCTGCAACCCTTCTCTCTGCAGGGCCAGACACACTAACAGAGAAGTGTCTGGGAAACGAGTCAGTGTAAGAACAGAGAAATTGTTATGCTACAGTATCTAGTAGTTTTTTCTGTATTCTTGATTGCTGTGAAAAGACTGCTTTTATGACAGTACATTATATATTTTGTCTTCTGCACCTGTGTATGTTCGTCTGTGTCTGTGTGAGGGAGGGAGGGAGATGGAGGTGGGCGGGTACGCATTGATGCCAGTGCAAAATAATCTACCTGAGTTTGCCTCAACCAGCCACAATTATCATTAGGCCTCCAATGTAACTAGCAGTTAAAAGCAGTCGTGGACCCACACATAATATTATATTAAATGGGACCAAAATCAATTCACAATGCAAATGAAAAGCCAGAGAAGTATCCACTCAGTATGCATATTTCCTGTCAAGTACACTTTCTGACCTGTGGAACGCCGTTGGTGGCGGAACTCAGTACTTTTCGAAATGAAAGCTGATCTCATGTTATGAGCACCCACCTCCCTCACGGGCTGTATTCGTGATACAGCATACTGTGTGTATGGTGAAAAACGCTCCGTTCCATCCCCAAATTAAATCACTGCTCATGTCCTTTTTGTATCCAGTAAATGGAAATGTTGATAAATACCTCCTCCCATGAAGCACTTGTTTTGTGGCATCTGTGTGCCGCAAACAACAGCAGAATAGACCTAATTACGAGCAGGATGAGCCGGGGTTATGCGTAGGGGTGGTTCAATACTTATTTCCCTTTCTTTCTTTCCATTGTAGTTTATACAGATAATGCTTCTGGGATGTAAACATGTGTGTTTGGGGAGGGGGTAGTGGGGGGCGTTAGACAGTCAAATACTCCAGCCGAGGGAAGGCAGTGAATGCATTTGCTCAGTTAGTGCAAACAGATGTGCTTATCATATACCTGTAGCCAGGAGTTCATATCCAATATAGCAAGTCGATTTCACCTACAGTACACAGTTCCCTGGGTAGAATATGCAATCTTAACTGGTAGGGGGAAGTCTCTCTCTTCCGTTGTGCGCTGAGATCATTCTGGGTATTTTATGGATTTTCTCTATATACTCTTACATAGCAGGCATTCTCTCTCTGTCACATACTCTCACATAGCTGCACACCTTTCACAAGCATACACTATTGGACACAATTTGTTTGGATTTATAAGGCCGTATTTCACAGATATCAGATAGCCATCATAGCCAGCATGTATTGCTGTATATGTGCAGTCAGAAATAACACCCTGAACAGACCAAAATAGCAACTACAAAAAACTTGCTCTTGGGATGTTATTTTAATCGCTGAAGAATATCATTCCACATAACTGAGTCTCATTGCTAATCGCAGTTTAAAGCATGTTTTACAATCCCCGTGTCAGTTTTTCAGTGTTTATCAGCTCCTCTTTAAAACGAGTAGAAATTAACCTTCCATTGTGTGGCATCTTTATCACACCAGTTCATCGTCACAGAGCATTGAAATTAGCTTTATATAATTAGCTGCTAACTGACATGCTCGTAAAACAGGAGTTTACACAAGAACAATATTAGTCACTGACTGATTTGTTCCTTGTTTCTGTTTCTCTTTTTTTCTTCTTCTTATAGCACACCTCAGCGGAGGACATTTGTGAATTTGGCTTAGGTCAATGGATATGATAGGAATTCATTATGGAGAAGGTCAGGCCCATACATAAATGTATTACAGCGGCTGGGTCTGGCTGGCTCAGAGGAGGATCTCAGGGTGCTTAAAGGCCTAGCCCTGGGAAGAGGGATGGGTAGACCTCACAGGAGGTTCACAGGAGCTGCCAGCCCGCCCATCAAACCCAGCCAGCCAATCCCTCTCCCCAGCTCCACTCATTATGAGCTGCCCGCCCGCCCGCCCGTCAATCCAGCCAGCCAGCCAATCCCTCTCCCCAGCTCCACTCATTATGCACACTTCTCCCGACTGGAATGACCAAGCTCCACAGGGAACAGAAGGAAAGCAGGGTTTTATATGGTGGGTATCTAAATAATGATGTCAGGCCCATTACAGTCCCTGCTATTCCCTTTGGACTGTTGGTTCACGGCCTTGTCAGCCTGTGTGCTGCAGCACTGACTGAGACTCCTCGCTCTCTAATGACCCATGTCAAAGATTACACGGCACACGAATAATGACATGTAATTCCTTGTCGCCTGGTTGCCGAGGTGACTATTATAATCATATAGGTTATAGGCTGTGTGTTAGTCACTACTGTGTCATAATACACCACAGGCAAATTGACATGCATTTGGTGACGAGGGACATGGTTTGGAAGGAGGAAGATTGGGGGAGGGGCGAGACATGTCCAACCACACAAACTCCCAATGAGGGATGGCTGGACACACCTTGTGAGGAAACGCAGTATCAATGTTTCTAAACAGAGCTCCTTTCTTCACTGAGGTTATTGTCCATTCACACCCTTAAAGAGTCATATCCTGCCTTGCTTGGCTAAAGAACAGTTTGTCTGTATGGGCCCTGCCACTCCCCTCTCATTTGTCACAATGGGGGACTTTAAGCTGCCACACTAGCTGTGTAAGACCGCCCTGCAAACAGAGGAGAGGGAACAGACCACCAGCACACTTGGGCCACAGTGCCCCATGATCGGCCCAAAACAAAAGCTCATTGAGTCTCTCCCCAGTTTTGTGCCGCGACCCCTAGGTACCAGCACCCACAAGGCACTGGGGCTACTTCCTGTACCTCCTGTTTTTCCATATATTTACTACACTGTCCGGACCTGCCAACAACACATGCTTCAAACTCAGAAATGGATGTTTACTGAATGAGTTAACCTTGTGTACTTCAGTGATAATTGGGGCTCTGCTTTTTCCATACTTGTTGGGACAAAGGAACCATTGGTTAGTTCTTTTTTTGTCTAGGTTTTGTTGTGTTTCCCCCTTCCTTCCATCTATTTTCCTAACACCCTCAAGGAATTGATTCAACCACTCCTGTTCCTCCTCCATCCCCATCTCCATATCCATCCCAGCCAATGTCTCTCCCCCAGCCTGAGTCTGCCTGGCATGGCCTGTCCAGCTGCAGATTTACTCTTTGTTGGTTGGCGTTAATAGGATTAAAATGGGTTACTAGCTCTATCACAGAGAGCTCCAGACCATCCCTATATTTAAGTATCTCATGGGGGCCGAGACATTGTTGCTCTATCTGTCCACCCCTCCCAGCCCTCCTGGCTGGGGCAAACCGCAGGCCTGGTGAGGAGCAGGGTGGGGGCAGCCAGGGATCGGCCTCCATGAAAATCCCAGGATTATGTCAGTGCTCATAACAATGTACACAAAGGCCACAGGATCAGTAGTAACACAAACGGAGAAGTTAAGTCACATAGGGTGGGCCAGCGGATTCTCTGCTCCATCCCAACTACTGATTAGCCTTTGTGCACTGGGACTCCCCACATTCAGCTTTGCACTGCTGGGTTAAGGATGGACTGTGTTTGGAGTCAATGCCAGCAATGGGCTATGTATGTTCCTAAGGTCTTCAGCTGCATTCATTCATGCAGCATTATTTACATTCTCACTTGAAGCATATGGGATTGAAAATGATTAAATAATAATCATATTTACTGGCAGGATAAGAGAACGTCATTCTAGATGTCATAATAATGCAATTAAATTCAAGCCAGGATATTTATTGTGAATGTTGATAATATGGTAAATACTGCTACTCACAGCTCACAATCGTATGTAGCTACATGACTAGAGAGTGCATGAGAACAGAGAGGGATCCATCTATAATAATGTCTGAGCTCATACTCCACTTCAGAATCTCTGATAATGACCATAGCCAATGAAGTTGTGTCCATTAGTCATGCTGAAGTGTTCAGCACTACATTCACACCAACCTGAGACTGAAACCATGGCGTGCACATGCCTCATTTGCATAGTGGTTAAACAAAAGAGAATCCAAAACAGAGAGTCGGGATTAATATTCCTGCCGTCATTAGAACGCCACAGATGCAACCTGGGAGGAGCGTGGGGGTGACCACTACAGTGTGACCCTCGAATGTTGGAAACATGGCCGGCCTTCGATTGATGTTTGTGTTCATTTCAATAGGTACTCAGGAATGGTGCTACTCCTCACCCTAAACACACACAAACACAACGCTCTTCATAGTGTGGAAATGCTCATGCCGCACTGCCCAGTATGCACGGTGGTGTTGAGCTATGCAAAACGGCCATGGTTACAATTTAGCTAGAGGTAACACACTCTAAAAGGGACTGTCAATCTACTCCCGTATAGTGTCCACCATGTTGGCATCACTGGCTACGTTGAGGTTCTACAGTCTACAGCAAGCTCTTTTGTAGGCCTGCGGAACAATTTCCCCAATGATGATTATTATTTTCATTATTTTTTGGAGAACTCAGTTGGGGTCTCAACGTACTTTTGAGAGTCAGACTAGTAGAATACACTAAATGCAATTTCAAAATTTGGTTGTGCATCAGCAGTTTTTTTCAGTCGCAGACAGTCACTCAATTAGCCAATTAAGTTAGTCTACAGTATATCATTGCTAAGGAAATTCATAGAGGCAAGAATTCATCTGATTGACCAGGAAATGGAGGTATAAAATAATACAATATTAATGCACTTCCTATTCAGTTCAGTGCACAAGCAGATACTACTCGGCCAGTACAGGCTACCATACTGTAGTTAAATAACAAGAGATGATTGTCATGAGAGAGAGAAAAAAAATCATCGAATTGTCTCTCAATTCCACTGTACAGAGGATATGATACTGTGAAACAATAAAATGGGTATATCCATACGATATCCTGTTAAAGTAGCTTCACAATACATATCGCTGAGTAACTTTACAGCAAATTAATGATTCTTTCTGTATATATATATATATATATATATATATCTGTTTATTTACTCAGATTAGATCATGAAATTACTCTCAAATTGCCTTTTCGAGAATGCATATATATTTTTCCCTCCTTCCTCTCCTGTCAGCGTATTCATACATGTTGCTGGAGAAATTCTTATTTTAGCAATCCCCAGATAGGCAGTTGGCATTTCCATAGCTTTAAATAATGTACATCTGGGCAGACCCTGGATTGAAGCCCATGAGCCGGAAGGCACAATTTCTCCATTGCCTACAGTCGGATAATTTTCCAAGCTATTGGCAACATGGGAATTTTGCAGCCTTATCACGGGCTCAGAAAAGTTCACTGCCACTAATCGGAACTGGGATCACTCATTCAAGGATTGCATGATCATGTTTTTCCTCAGCAGTGACAGCTGTCTGCACACGGCATTAGCAATGCAGATGAGTTAGCCTAATAGGTTCATGCAGAACACACCAAAATGTGGTTTAATCCCCCAGATAAATAATTTAACATTTCCAAATTCCTTGATGTGAGAAAATTCCTTGATGTGACTCAATTAGGTCCAATGCAGATCAAATAAAATGGAGCTAGAGGAACCTATGCCGTGTGTGTGTGTGTGTGTGTGTGTGTGTGTGTGTGTGTGTGTGTGTGTGTGTGTGTGTGTGTGTGTGTGTGTGTGTGTGTGTGTGTGTGTGTGTGTGTGTGTGCATGCGTGCGTGCGTGTGTGTGTGACAGTAAGGGACATAGAAGTGTGCCTGCTCTTGTAATGCCACAGACAAACCCAGGGCAGCAATAACATCCACCTGACAGAACCCCAGCAATAACATCCACCTGACAGAACCCCAGCAATAACATCCACCTGAAAGAACCCCAGCAATAACATCTATCTGACAGAACCCCAGCAATAACATCTATCTGACAGAACCCCAGCAATAACATCTATCTGACAGGACCCCAGCAATAACATCCACCTGACAGAACCCCAGCAATAACATCCACCTGAAAGAACCCCAGCAATAACATCTATCTGACAGGACCCCAGCAATAACATCTATCTGACAGGACCCCAGCAATAACATCCACCTAACATAACCCCAGCAATAACATCCACCTGACAGAACCCCAGCAATAACATCCACCTGACAGAACCCCAGCAATAACATCCACCTGACAGAACACCAGCAATAACATCAACCTGACAGGACCCCAGCAATAACATCCACCTAACATAACCCCAGCAATAACATCCACCTGACAGAACCCCAGCAATAACATCCACCTGACAGAACCCCAGCAATAACATCTATCTGACAGGACCCCAGCAATAACATCCACCTGACAGAACCCCAGCAATAACATCCACCTGACAGAACCCCAGCAATAACATCTATCTGACAGAACCCCAGCAATAACATCCACCTGACAGAACCCCAGCAATAACATCCACCTGACAGAACCCCAGCAATAACATCCACCTGACAGAACCCCAGCAATAACATCCACCTGACAGAACCCCAACAATAACATCTATCTGACAGAACCCCAGCAATAACATCCACCTGACAGAACCCCAGCAATAACATCTACCTGACAGGACCCCAACAATAACATCTATCTGACAGAACCCCAGCAATAACATCTACCTGACAGGACCCCAACAATAACATCCATCTGACAGAACCCCAGCAATAACATCTACCTGACAGAACCCCAGCAATAACATCCACCTGACAGGACCCCAGCAATAACATCCACCTGACAGAACCCCAGCCTGCTTATTTATTATCCTTCCTACCCTACTGCTCACAGAATGTCAACACACACACACAAACACACCCAATCCTGTATAACTAACCTTGTGGGGACACACAATTCACCCCGATTCAAAATCGTATTTTCCCTAACCCTAACTTTAACCCCAAAAGCAAACCTTAACGCTAACCTTAAACCTAACCCTATCTCCAGACCATAACCCTAGCTCCTACCCCTAAACCTAATTAAACCCTAATTCTAACCTTAACCCTAAACCACCTAGAAATAACATTTGACCTTTTGGGGACTAACAAAAGGTCTCCAGTTGGTCAAATATTGGGTTCTTTACTTTGCTCTCAGAGAGAGAGAGAGAGAGAGAGACAATGAAAATGCAGTGCCTTTGGAAAGTATTCAGACCCCTTGACTTTTTCCACCATTTGTTACGTTACAGCCTTATGCTAAAAATTGATTAAATGAATAAAAAATCTTAGCAATCTACACAAAATACCCCATAACGAAAAAGTGAAAACAGGTTTATAGAATGTTTTGCAAATGTATAAAAAATATAAAGGTAAATACCTTATTTATATAAGTATTCAGACCCTTCGCTATGAGACTCAAAATTGAGCCCAGATGCACCCTGTTTCCATTGATTATCCTTGAGATGTTTCTACAACTTGATTGGAGTCCACCGGTGGTAAATTCAATTGATTGGACATGACTTGGAAAGGCACACACCTGTCTATATAAGGTCCCACAGATGACAATGTGTGTCAGAGCAAAAACCAAGCAATGAGGTCGAAGGAATTGCCTGTAGAGCTCCGAGATAGGATTGGGTCGAGGCACAAATCTGGGGAAGGGTACCAAAAATTGGCTGCAGCATTAAAGGACCCCAAGAACAAAGTGGTCTCCAACATTCTTAAATTGTGGAAGTTTGGAAACAAAACTCTTACTAGAGCTGGCCGCCCGGCCAAACTGAGCAATTATGAGAAAAGGGCCTTGGTCAGGGAGGTGGTCAAGAACCCGATGGTCACTCTGACAGAGCTCTAAAGTTCCTCTGTGAAGATGGGAGAATTTTCCAGAAGGACAACCATCTCTACAGCACTCCACCAATCAGGAAGCCACTCCTCAGTAAAAGGCACATGACAGCCCGCTTGTAGTTTGCCAAAAGGCACCTAAAGATTCTCAGAACATGAGAAACAAGATTCTCTGGTCTGATGAAACCAAGATTGAACTCTTTGGCCTGAATAGCAAGCGTCACATCTGGAGGAAACCTGACAGAGCCTGGACTTGAACCCGATCAAACATCTTTGGAGAGACCTGAAAATAGCTGTGCAGCAACACTCTCCATCCAACCTGACAGAGCTTGAGAGGATCTGCAGAGAAGAATGGGAGAAACTCCCCAAATACAGATGTGCCAAGCTTATAGTGTCATACCCAAGAAGACTTGAGGTTGTAATCGCTGCCAAAGGTGCTTCAACAAAGTACTGAGTTAAGGGTCTGAATACTTATGTAAATTTGATAATTAAGTTATGTATATTTTTTTTGCTTTGTCATTATGAGGTATTGTGTGTAGATTGATGAGTGGAAAAAACTATTTAATCCATTTTAGAATAAGGCTGTAACATAAACAAATGTGGAAAAGGTGAATGGGTCTGAATACTGCCTTCACTGCCAAACGTGCTTCAACAAAGTACAGAGTAAAGGGCCTGAATACTTTTTGTTTTGGTTGAAATTATTCAACATTTTTAAAAACCTGTTTTTGATTTGTCATTATGGGGTATAGTGTGTAGATTGATAGGGGGGAAAAACAATTTAATCCATTTTAGAATAGGGCTGTAACCTAACAAAATTTGGAAAGTGTCAAGGAGTCTGAATAGTTTCTGAGGGCACCGTAAATGCATCCTGATGGAACCTGCAGAGAGCTTGTTACCTAGGACATTGTGAGCAGCCAGAGTCACAGCAGCAGTGTTTTCAGCCTTATTGAAACTAATGCATGTTGGAGCAAATATATGTGTCAATTCATGTGCATGTGTTCAGATTTGTACCTCTCTTATTCAAATATAAATTGAATGGGGACCGCTCGGATCCGGTCCAAATGTAGCCACTAATGTTGGATTCTGTCCTGCATCAGATACCATGATTACTACTAATAACCTCCTGCCATGTTTAGGCCCTATATAGTGGCCATGTTTTATCACAACAATGAAAATCAAGCAGCTTGCTGTATTAATGGCTATGCTGTGTCTGGGTGCAGCTGGTCATTATGGGTCCATGTGGGTGTTATGCTACTCTTACCCACACAGCCTTCCTGTCTATCACTCTGTTATTCTGTAATGTGCCACTCTGCCCACAGACACTTTGTTAGAGGACAAAAACATTTCCTTTCTCAAAGCAGGTAGCGGGTAATAAAAGTCACACTCTAAGCATCAACCAAATGGCAATTGAGAGAGGAGAGAAGACTTCAATATAAGCATTGTTTGGGGATGAGAACTGTGGAACACACCAATTACTACTCCCAGTCAGTTCCCCAAAAAACAGAAATCAATGAGGACACAAAACTGAACAATCAGCTACCCTCAGCTATCAACGTTAGAGTGGAATATGCAAAAATGCCAATTAAATGTGTTAGCATACACACACTTTTTCATGATATCCAAGCATCTGTAGCATTAGGCATGGTTCTCTTTATGCAAAATGGAGGCAGGGAAATGAATACGCAATCTACCACTGTTTTTTCATCATTAGTGAGCTACATCTCCAGCTAGGCTGCTCTGAGCCCATGGATGGGAGAGACTTGGTGTGCCCTCGATTGCCAAATTAATTCTTGTCTTGACATCTTAATTCTCAGTTCTTGTGTGTGGTCAAATCAGGCTACTATAGAAAAGCAATCAAGCAATTATTCCTAAATGATATTTTCCCAACACACACTGATTGGTGATTCTTTTCTTATTGGGTAAGCTCATTCATTCTGAGCAGCTTGCTTGTTATGCCTCTACCATTACTCCTTCCCCTCTCATCTTACCTCTCTCTCTCTCTCTCTCTCTCTCTCCCTCCCTCCCAGCACCAGGCCGCTGATGTTGTGAGATGACAAACTCTACAAACGCCCAATGATCTATGGCATTGTCTATTCCTCCAATTACTATTCACATCTCGGATTAACTTTGATGTGGAACCTAATGAGATAGGGAAGTTATCAAGGCAGTGGCTGATAGTGGTGTCATTTATTCCAGCACCTGGAACCGGCGAGTGACAAAAACTAATGAGGAGGAGTCTGCCAGTAAATCCCAGAGAGTTAAGGCACGGAGAGTCTCCAGTAGCAGCACATCTTCAGTTCATCAGCCTATATGAAATGGCCCCCGTGTAATCCAGATGCGGTGTGGCAGAAATGGGGGAGAATATTTGACTATCACTGAATGGTCATTATAAGGGAAATAGTGTACATATTCAGTATTTGAATTGAAAACCGTTATCTGTGAATAGGGTCTGCACAATAGTAAATTATGTTAAAGAGAAATATGCAGTACCATAATCCATAATACCACGAATTTACAACAATGAAACAGAGCAGTACAATAGTGCCATTTAATTTGAAACAATACCCTATCGTATGGTAGTGACATTTCATTTGAAACAATACCCTACTGTATGGTAGTGCCATTTCATTTGAAACAATACCCTACCATATGGTAGTGCCATTTAATTTGAAACAATACCCTACCGTATGGTAGTGACATTTAATTTGAAACAATACCCTACCGTATGGTAGTGCCATTTCATTTGAAACAATACCATTTGAAACAACACCCCGTATGGTAGTGCCATTTCATTTGAAACAATACCCTACCGTATGGTAGTGCCATTTCATTTGAAACAATACCCTACTGTATGGTACTGCCATTTAATTTGAAACAATACCCTACCGTATGGTAGTGCCATTTAATTTGAAACAATACCCTACCGTATGGTAGTGCCATTTCATTTGAAACAATACCCTACCGTATGGTAGTGCCATTTCATTTGAAACAATACCCTACCGTATGGTAGTGACATTTAATTTGAAACAATACCCTACCGTATGGTAGTGACATGTTTTTAATGGCAGGAACTTAATTAAATTGCCCACCGTTTGCTTTAATGTCATGTCTGCTCTCTATCTGACACATTATCATGCTCCATTGCACCAAATGATTGTTTAAAATAAATTCACAAGAACATTAAACAATTGTCTTTGATTTGAAAATGTATGTTTCATTTTGATTGTCATTTGAATAAACTTTGAATAAAACATTTCAGCTCTTCAACTATTTCTCTCTGTACAACCTTTCGCTGTATTGCACATTTTTACATTTACATCCTTTATCAGAAGCCCTTATCCAGAGCGACTAGCATTAAGTGACACATTTTTCAGCTAGTCGGCTTGGGATTCAAACCAGCGACCTTTTGGTTACTGGCCCGTTACTGGCCCAATGCTCTTAACCGCTAGGCTACCTACCGCCTAATGTACTGTAAAGCAATGTCATTATTGCTGAAAAACTGAATTATTGTCTATGAAAATATAATCAAAGGGTTATAATATATTGCATTTAACAATACCATTGTTCATTATAATTTAATGGTGCTTTAAAATAATACTTTAATTATCAAGCAGAAACATATTACTGTAATATCGCTAAGGGAAGGAAAATAACTGAATGTGAAATTAACAGCGAATTCTCCTGCACTGACTGACTTTGTGTAGAGTAGCAGGAAGTGTGTGCCTTTTGATTCAGAGTATAAAAGTAACTAATATTTGTACATCTAACACATACTCGAAGTGAATGAGCAGCCCATGAATGTGTTTCTATGAGGTAGTGGAGAGCTCTACAGACTTTAAAGCCCAAGACCAATTAAGCCTTGCCTCATCGGGAGAAAGAGAGGAGCTGAAAGCTGAACACGTTAGATAATGCTGCCTCGTAAAGGCGTCGACTCGCTCAGTGTAAAATTAGAAAAACAGAAAATCTTGATAAAGGAAAAAAACAAAACCAGACAGACACTAGGGGGAGAACGGAAAGAGATGGTGAACACAGTGGATGTGCCAGCCACGCTATGCCTACAGACATCTCCCCATCCCCTTAGCTCCACTCTCTTTACCTCTGTCTTTAAATATCTCTCTCTTTACCTCTCTCTCTCAGACGTGTCATCAGACGTTGAAGAAAAAAGAGAAATACTTGACAGAGAGGTATGGGAAGAGAGCACTCTGGATTTTTGACATTCTTTGCACTGCTGCTTCAAAATGTGGAGGGTGAAGAGGCTAGGAAAAGCAACTCAAAATGCTTTTCTCTCCTTCTCCTTTATGGAGGCAGGCTGCAGGTCTCAGCCCTATTCACATGGCCTCATCCCTGATCTGCACAGTGGTGTGAGACAAACACTCATTTATTAGATCATTTACAAATCAGAGTCATTCAAACCATATCATTCAATAAGATGACCCCCTTTCATTTATTCCACAGACATTATTGGTTAAGAAGAAGATAGCTATTTGCTCAACAAATGTTTAGTGTTATTCAACAACACCATGCTAAAGTGCACTGACAGAATTATCTCCCTATATGATCATAGCAATCGAAATGATGAGCTTTTCTGGAGTTATTTGACTCTGAGCAACATACAAATTACAAATTTTAATAGCAATGCCCATGCCCTGTCCAGTTGAGGTTTAGTCTTTTTCAGCCATCTAAAGTCAGCAAAAAATAAATGTCCTCTCACTGTCAACTGCGTTTACTTTCAGCAAACTTAACATGTGTAAATATTTGTATGAACATAAGATTCAACAACTGAGACATAAACTGAACAAGTTCCACAGACCTGTGACTAACAGAAATGGAATAATGTGTCCCTGAACCAAGGGGAGGGGGGGTCAAAATCAAAAGTAACTGTCAGTATTTGGTGTGGCCGCAAGCTGCATTAAGTACGACAGTGCACCTGCTCCTCATGGACTGCACCAGATTTGCCAGTTCTTGGTATGAGATGTTACCCCACTCTTCCAGCAAGACTCCAGCAAGGTCCCCGACATTTCTGGGGGAATGGCACTAGCCCTCACCCTCCAATCCAACAGGTCCCAGATGTGCTCAATAGGATTGAGATCCACGCCCTTCGCTGACCATGGCAGAACACTGACATTCCTGTCTTGCAGGAAATCACGCACAGAACGAGCAGTATGGCTGGTGGCATTGTCATGCTGGAGGGTCATGTCAGGATGAGCCTGCAGGAAGGATACCACATGGGGGAGGTGTATGTCTTCCCTGTAACGCACAGCATTGAGATTACCTGCAATGACAAGCTCAGTCAGATGATGCTGTGACACACCGCCCCAGACCATGACGGACCCTCCACCTCCAAATCAATCCCGCTCCAGAGTACAGGCCTCGGTGTAACGCTCATTCCTTCAACGATAAACACGAATTCGACCATCACACCCTGGTGAGGCAAAACCGTGACTCGTCAGTGAAGAGCACGTTTTGCCAGTCGTGTCTGGTCCTGCGACAGTGGGTTTGTCCCCCATAGGCAACGTTGTTGCCGGTGATGTCTGGTGAGGACCTGCCTTACAACAGGCCTACAAGCCCTCAGTCTAACCTCTCTCAGCCTACTAGGGCAGTCTGAGCACTGATGGAGGGATTGTGCGTTCCTGGTGTAACTCGGGCAGTTGTTGTTGCCATCCTGTACCTGTCCCGCAGGTGTGATGTTCGGATGTGCCGATACTGTGCAGGTATTGTTACACGTGGTCTGCCACTGTGAGGACGATCAGCTGTCTGTCCTGTCTCCCTGTAGCTCTGTCTTAGACGTCTCACAGTACGGACATTGCAATTTATTGCCTTGGCCACGTCTGCAGTCCTCATGCCTCCTTGCAGCATGCCCAAGGCACATTCACGCAAATGAGCAGGGACCCTGGGCATCTTTCGTTTGGTGTTTTTCAGAGTCAGTAGAAAGGCCTCTTTAGTGTCCTAAGTTTTCATAACTGTGGCCTTAATTGCCTACCGTCTGTAAACTGTTAGTGTCTTAATGACCGTTCCACAGGTGCATGTTCATAAATTGTTTATGGTTCATTGAACAAGCATGGGAAACAGTGATTAAACCCTTTACAATGAAGATCTGTGAAGTTATTTGGATTTTTACAAATTATCTTTGAAAGACAGGGTCATGAAAAAGGGACGTTTATTTTTGTGTATTTCCTGTGTTTGAGGGGGTGCAAAATCCTCTTTTAAATCTTGATTGATTGCTTTAATTTTACTCCTGTGACTCTTTCATAGTCTTGCTTGGGCCTGTAGTTTTTTCCCGTTTTTTCCCGTTTTTCCCGTTTTCCCGTTTTTTCCCGTTAACATTGTGAGCTTGTCAAACACATCCTGGTAATGGCTGAAATGGTCTCAATGGAATACATTCAGTTGTTGTTGTTTTTTTTAAACCTTTATTTAACTAGGCAAGTCAGTTAAGAACAAATTCTTATTTACAATGACGGCCTCGGAACAGTGTGTTAACCTTTCGTTTGCTGGCCCAACGCTCTACCCACTAGGCTCCCTGCCGCCCAGTTGTACCTGTGAGAATGGTAAAAGCTTTGTCAGGGATTAAACACATTGTCTTGACACTTACATCAGAAGAAAGGGAATGAAGATAACTTTATTTTGATGGGTGTTCATTTTTTGTGGAATTGAAAAAATAAATAATTGAATACAGTTGAAATGTTAACAAATTAGATGCGCTGAAATGAAAGCAACTTCTGAAAATGAACACTCGAATTATAGTGATATTAAGTCTGATGTCAAACAATATAAAGTATGCATAGATTGGTATAATCTAGAGCCAAGCGAGTTGATTTTTAATCCGAGCGTGTCCTGCTATTGCACACTTGTTGATTTATGAAACAGAACGTGACAACAGATAGGCCTAGACAGAGCAGGTGACTGCAGATAGGCCTAGACAGAGCAGGTGATTGCAGATAGGTCTAGACAGAGCAGGTGATTGCAGATAGGTCTAGACAGAGCAGGTGATTGCAGATAGGCTTATACAGAGCAGGTGATTGCAGATAGGCCTAAACAGAGCAGGTGATTGCAGATAGGCTAGACTAGACAGATAGACAGAGCAGGATTGCAGATGATTGCAGATAGGCCTGCAGATTGCAGGCCTAGACAGAGCAGGTGATTGCAGATAGGCCTAGACAGAGCAGGTGATTGCAGATAGGCCTAGACAGAGCAGGTGATTGCAGATAGGCATAGACAGAGCAGGTGATTGCAGATAGGCCTAGACAGAGCAGGTGATTGCAGATAGGCCTAGACAGAGCAGGTGATTGCAGATAGGTCTAGACAGAGCAGGTGATTGCAGATAGGTCTAGACAGAGCAGGTGATTGCAGATAGGCCTAGACAGAGCAGGTGATTGCAGATAGGCTTATACAGAGCAGGTGATTGTCTAGACAGAGCAGGTGATAGACAGAGCAGGTGATTGCAGATAGGTCTAGACAGAGCAGGTGATTGCAGATAGGTCTAGACAGAGCAGGTGATTGCAGATAGGCCTAGACAGAGCAGGTGATTGCAGATAGGTCTAGACAGAGCAGGTGATTGCAGATAGGCCTAGACAGAGCAGGTGATTGCAGATAGGTCTAGAGCAGGTGATTAAACAGAGCAGGTGCAGATAGGCCTAGACAGAGCAGGTGATTGCAGATAGGTCTAGACAGAGCAGGTGACTGCAGATACGCCTAGACAGAGCAGGTGATTGCAGATAGGCCTAGACAGAGCAGGTGATTGCAGATAGGCCTGGACAGAGCAGGTGATTGCAGATAGACCTAAACAGAGCAGGTGATTGCAGATAGGCCTAGACAGAGAAGGTGATTGCAGATAGGCCTAGACAGAGCAGGTGATTGCAGATAGGCCTAGACAGAGCAGGTGATTGGTGGCTACAGCCCTGTTCCACCCCTTTATGTTAAGAAATTAATTCCTGCTCTTCTCCTTCAATACAGCATCAACAATAGTCATTAATTAAATAGCTTACTGCAAAAGGACCAGGTGTTGTTTGTTTTAATTTGAGGTAGAAATAATATTATGTTGCTGGTTACTGGCCTATATTTAGTGGGTGGCTTGGAGGAGGGTGTATAGATGCTGGTTTCTTTGAAGATGTTTCTGTCCATTTCCTGAGCTGCATTTGGCTCCTCGCTCCCTTTGTTGACTTTGTCCTGCCTCTCCCCAATAAACAATCCCCGGGCTGATACAATGCCAGGTTCTGTCTGAAACAATCAGGACTCGTGCCCCTCTCAAGCATGCCAAGCAAATCAAACCCCAGGCAGAGACAAACAGGCCGTGCAGCTGTCCTCAGACAAAATCAACCACTTCCGGGCCAGAGAGAAGGACTGGGGTGCTGGGCTCACCCTAAATGGACCATTGTTGTTGCTCTCCCAGAAACCCATAGTACCACACAACACTCGATTGTGGTGGAAAATGATTATATCCCCCTCTCTCCTCGCTGTTGCACAAGGCAACCTCGTGGCAGTCTGTAGGGGGGAAGAATAGGCCCACCCTGCTGGAAATGTGTGGAATGGATCCAGTCGAGTCTACGACAACACTCGCCACAATCAGTATCTTGAGTAAAGCAGATTCTGCATGTCTGGAAGTCAAGGCACTCGACATGCCACAGCAGTTTGAGAGGGTGTTGAAAGCAGGTTCACATTTTAATATTCAGTGCACCTATTCATTAACATTCTATTCTGGTCCACAATGGAGACTGGAGAGGCTTTGACCCGCCACATTCTCAGATCAAGGTCACTAACTAAGAAAATAAAATCTGCATTGTATTGCACTGCCATACCCCACCAAAAATCTCTCCCCTCACAGATGAATACATTCATCATGTTCTCAATTGGGACGCTTCTCAAAGAAAATGTTTAAAGTTAAATTTTTATTTTGATCTCATACTATGAAGGGCAATTTCATCTTAAGGACACAGGGCAGTTGGAGTCATGGAACATGTGGGATTTGTTAAAGGATGGACCTCTTTATTCAATCCCACAATCTCACCTACAAACATGGCTTTGTGGGGGCTCTGTTTAAAACATATCTGGAGTTCAAGCCAATAGGTGTCTAGTTTTCATGGCAACCAAGCTATGCAGTCCCCAAAGCCTATTTGAAAATATACATCCTTGCACATATGCGTGCACACACAGACACACACACACACACACACACACACACACACACACACACACACACACACACACACACACACACACACACACACACACACACACACACAGAGAGAGAGAGAGAATAAATCCAGCCAATGAGTCGATTATGTGACTGGACCGTTTGACAAAGGGTAAGCATGTTGCAAACACGTCCCCTGTCAGTACTGGGTGTATGTGGGCAGACACAGTCTCATTAAAATACATACAGACCCAGCGCAGCTTTGGTGGGTGGGAATGATGCTCCATCAATTTGTCATTACAACGGCCCTGTCCCCAC
Organism: Oncorhynchus masou masou; assembly: GCF_036934945.1. Taxonomy (NCBI): domain Eukaryota; kingdom Metazoa; phylum Chordata; class Actinopteri; order Salmoniformes; family Salmonidae; genus Oncorhynchus; species Oncorhynchus masou. Next base: position 38,787,539 of record NC_088232.1, on the reverse strand, counting down.
CCACTGGCATGTATCTCCCTGCCACTGTCCCCTCCCAGGACAGAACAATGGCAGCCTCCTTTATTGCCTGTGTGGCCTGCCTGATCAGGGGTCAGCACTAATCCTTGGGGAGTCCTCACATTGTGTTTTACCAACCAGGGTCAAACTGTTTGAAATGAGGGCGTTTAGTTAAACATCTATTAGCAAGGTCCAATGTGTTATTGCCTGATTTATGAGAGGCTGTTGTGCTCAGCTGTCCTCATACTCAACAGCGTATGGCCAGTATGCCACATGACTCATGTTATGTGACACAGCCAACACAAAACACACCATACTGCATACGTATACAAAGGAATACTGACTGAACCCATTGTACCCCTAACACGTCAAAAGATATAGATCATGTGTTACATATATAATTAAAGAACAAATTGAGCCTGTTCAAAAAGTACTATTTCAGATGCTGACAGACAGCCCTCTTTGCCACTGAGAGGCGCCATGCTCTTCAGCGCTTACTAAAACAAGTTGAAAGAGAAACATCTGTTGTGGTGGATTCTGTGTATCCTGACTGTTAGCTTGGTTAGTGTAGCTGACATTCAAAGACGGGAGAAACACGGACAACAATCCCAGCAGTCTCTGCTGCGATAAGACATTTCACATGGTGGCCGTGTCTTTTGATACAGCTCTTGTGATCCCTGCTGGTGTGTCTTGTAGAAGGTAGCCGACACACACGCACACACACACAGCACAGGCCCATGGCAACACAAGTGCTAACCACTATACCAAATGTGAATATATCTCGTTATTTCTGCTTTCCTAGGATTCTGTTTTATGGTATTCAAGAAATATTGGGTCAGAGAAAGAATAAATATCAGACTCATAAATTCCACCATAGAGCCTGCATGACATAAAAACGTTATTTACTCTATCCTTTTACCAATATGCATTGAATACTGCTTCTCAGCTAAACTAGCTACCCTCCAAACAAGCAGAGAAAGCAAGACTTCCATGTCCATGACAGTAGACTTTTATCTGGGGAAGAGGGAAGAGTTATATCTGGGGGAATAGGGAAGAGTTATATCTGGGGGAAGAGTTATATCTGGGGGAATAGGGAAGAGTTATATCTGGGGGAATAGGGAAGAGTTATATCTGGGGGAATAGGGAAGAGTTATATCTGGGGGAATAGGGAAGAGTTATATCTGGGGGAAGAGGGAAGAGTTATATCTGGGGGAAGAGTTATATCTGGGGGAAGAGGGAAGAGTTATATCTGGGGGAATAGGGAAGAGTTATATCTGGGGGAAGAGGGAAGAGTTATATCTGGGGGAAGAGGGAAGAGTTATATCTGGGGGAAGAGTTATATCTGGGGGAATAGGGAAGAGTTATATCTGGGGGAATAGGGAAGAGTTATATCTGGGGGAAGAGGGAAGAGTTATATCTGGGGGAAGAGGGAAGAGTTATATCTGGGGGAAGAGTTATATCTGGGGGAATAGGGAAGGGTTATATTTTTATTTTTGTATTGTTTTTATTTTACCTTTATTTAACCAGGTAGGCTAGTTGAGAACAAGTTCTCATTTGCAACTGCGACCTGGCCAAGATAAAGCATAGCAGTGTGAACAGACAACACAGAGTTACACATTGAGTAAACAATAAACAAGTCAATAACACAGTAGAAAAAAAGGGTCTATATACATTGGGTGCAAAAGGCATGAGGAGGTAGGCATATAATTACAATTTTGCAGATTAACACTGGAGTGATAAATGATCAGATGGTCATGTACAGGTAGAGATATTGATATGCAAAAGAGCAGAAAAGTAAATAAATAAAAACAGTATGGAGATGAGGTAGGTAAAATTGGGTGGGCTATTTACCGATAAGACTATGTACAGATGCAGCAATTGGTTAGCTGCTCAGATATCAGATGTTTGAAGTTGGTGAGGGAGATAAAAGTCTCCAACTTCAGCGATTTCTGCAATTCGTTCCAGTCACAGGCAGCAGAAAACTGGAACGAAAGGCGGCCAAATGAGGTGTTGGCTTTAGGGATGATCAGTGAGATACACCTGCTGGAGCGCGTGCTACGGGTGGGTGTTGCCATCGTGACCAGTGAACTGAGATAAGGCGGAGCTTTACCTAGCATGACCTGGAACCAGTGGGTCTGGCGACGAATATGTAGCGAGGGCCAGCCGACTAGAGCATACAAGTCGCAGTGGTGGGTGGTATAAGGTGCTTTAGTGACAAATCGGATGGCACTGTGATAAACTGCATCCAGTTTGCTGAGTAGAGTGTTGGAAGCTATTTTGTAGATGACGTCGCCGAAGTCGAGGATCGGTAGGATAGTCAGTTTTACTAGGGTAAGTTTGGCGGCATGAGTGAAGGAGGCTTTGTTGCGGAATAGAAAGACGATTCTGGATTTGATTTTCGATTGGAGATGTTTGATATGAGTCTGGAAGGAGAGTTTACAGTCTAGCCAGACACCTAGGTACTTATAGATGTCCACATATTCAAGGTCGGAACCATCCAGGGTGGTGATACTAGTCAGGCGTGCAGGTGCAGGCAGCAAATGGTTGAAAAGCATACATTTGGTTTTACTAGCGTTTAAGAGCAGTTGGAGGCCACGGAAGGAGAGTTGTATGGCATTGAAGCTTGTTTGGAGGTTAGATAGCACAGTGTCCAAGGACGGGCCGGAAGTATATAGAATGGTGTCGTCTGCGTAGAGGTGGATCAGGGAATCGCCTGCAGCAAGAGCAACATCATTGATATATACAGAGAAAAGAGTCGGCCCGAGAATTGAACCCTGTGGCACCCCCATAGAGACTGCCAGAGGACCGGACAGCATGCCCTCCGATTTGACACACTGCACTGTCTGCAAAGTAGTTGGTGAACCAGGCAAGGCAGTCATCAGAAAAACCAAGGCTACTGAGTCTGCCGATAAGAATATGGTGATTGACAGAGTCGAAAGCCTTGGCAAGGTCGATGAAGACGGCTGCACAGTACTGTCTTTTATCGATGGCCATTATGATATCATTTAGTACCTTGAGCGTGGCTGAGGTGCACCCGTGACCGGCTCGGAAACCAGATTGCACAGCGGAGAAGGTACGGAGTGATTCAAGATGGTCAGTGACCTGTTTGTTGACTTGGCTTTCGAAGACCTTAGATAGGCAGGGCAGGATGGATATAGGTCTGTAACAGTTTGGGTCCAGGGTGTCTCCCCTTTTGAAGAGGGGGATGACTGCGGCAGCTTTCCAATCCTTGGGGATCTCAGACGATATGAAAGAGAGGTTGGACAGGCTGGTAATAGGGGTTGCGACAATGGCGGCGGATAGTTTCAGAAATAGAGGGTCCAGATTGTCAAGCCCAGCTGATTTGTACGGGTCCAGGTTTTGCAGCTCTTTCAGAACATCTGCTATCTGGATTTGGGTAAAGGAGAACCTGGAGAGGCTTGGGCGAGGAGCTGTTTTGTTGGCGACATTTTAAATAAAAGGAAAATGTACACTCACAACGCAGCACTTTGGTCCACTTCTTACGATGGCCGTGACAGAACTACCAGCCACAAAAGGACCAAGCAGCATGATAAAAAGGAAGACTGGACATGGGATGACATCCTGGGCGGCAAAGGATCCTGGACATGGGAGGAGATCCTGGCCGGAATGGATCGCCTTCCATGGGAACAGGTGGAAGCAGCCAGGAAGGCGGAGGCAGCTGGTAAGGGGCCCATCGTTACGAGGGAACACGGCTAGCAAGGAAGCCCGAGAGGCAGCCCCAAAACATTTTGGGCGGGGCACACGGGGAGTTTGGGTGAGTCAGGTTGGAGACCTGAGCCAACTCCCCGTGCTTACCGTGGCGAGCGTCGTACTGGTCAGGCACCGTGTTATGCTGTGGAGCGCACGGTGTCTCCAGTGCGCGTTCACAGCCCGGGACGCTACCTTCCAGCTCCCCGAATTGGCCGGGCTAGAGTGGGCATCCAGCCAGGTCGGAGGGTGCCGGCTCAGCGCATCTGGCCGCCAGTACGTCTCTACGGCCCAGGATTTCCTGCACCGGCTCTGCGCACTGTGTCTCCGGTGCGTCTGCACAGCCCAGTGCGTTCTGTGCCTGCGCCCCGCACGTGCCAGGCCAAAGTAACCATCCAGTCAGGACGGGTTGTGCAGGCTCTACACTCGAGACCTCCAGTGCGCCTCCACGGCCCAATGTATCCTGTGCCCGCTCCCAGAACCAGGCCTCCTCTATGTCTTCCCAGCCTGGTGAGTCCTGGGGGGCACTGTCACGCCCTGACCTGAGAGAGCCTTTTTATGTCTATTTTGGTTTGGTCAGGGTGTGATTTGGGTGGGTATTCTATGTTTTGTTTTCTATGTTTCAGCCGGGTATGGTTCTCAATCAGGGACAGCTGTCTATCATTGTCTCTGATTGGGAATCATACTTAGGTAGCCCTTTTTCCCTCCTTCAGTGTGGGTAGTTAACTTTGTTAGTGGCACTTAGCCCTGTAAGCTTCACAGTTGTGTCTTCGTTTGTTGTTTTGTTGGCGACATTTTAAATAAAAGGAAAATGTACGCTCACAACGCTGCACTTTGGTCAACTTCTTACGACAGCCATGACAACAGTAGTTATATCTGGGAGAAGAGGTCAGTAGAGTTATATTTGGGGCAAGAGGACAGTAGAGTTATATCTGGGGCCAGAGGACAGTAGAGTTATATCTGGGGCAAGAGGACAGTAGAGTTATATCTGGGGCCAGAGGACAGTAGAGTTATATCTGGGGCCAGAGGACAGTAGAGTTATATCTGGGGCCAGAGGACAGTAGAGTTACAGTATATCTGGGGGAAGAGGACAGTAGTGTTATATCTGGGGCCAGAGGACAGTAGAGTTATATCTGGGGCCAGAGGACAGTAGAGTTACAGTATATCTGGGGCCAGAGGACAGTAGAGTTATATCTGGGGCCAGAGGACAGTAGAGTTATATCTGGGGCCAGAGGACAGGAGAGTTATATCTGGGGCCAGAGGACAGTAGAGTTACATCTGGGGCCAGAGGACAGTAGAGTTATATCTGGGGCCAGAGGACAGTAGAGTTATATCTGGGGCCAGAGGACAGTAGAGTTACAGTATATCTGGGGGCCAGAGGACAGTAGAGTTACAGTATATCTGGGGCCAGAGGACAGTAGAGTTATATCTGGGGCCAGAGGACAGTAGAGTTATATCTGGGGCCAGAGGACAGTAGAGTTATATCTGGGGCCAGAGGACAGTAGAGTTATATCTGGGGCCAGAGGACAGTAGAGTTACAGTATATCTGGGGCCAGAGGACAGTAGTGTTATATCTGGGGCCAGAGGACAGTAGAGTTATATCTGGGGCCAGAGGACAGTAGAGTTATATCTGGGGCCAGAGGACAGTAGAGTTATATCTGGGGCCAGAGGAGTTACAGTATATCTGGGGCCAGAGGACAGTAGAGTTATATCTGGGGCAGTAGAGTTATAGAGGACAGTAGAGTTATATCTGGGGGCAAGAGGACAGTAGAGTTATATCTGGGGCCAGAGGACAGTAGAGTTATATCTGGGGCCAGAGGACAGTAGAGTTATATCTGGGGCCAGAGGACAGTAGAGTTATATCTGGGGCCAGAGGACAGTAGAGTTACAGTATATCTGGGGAAGAGGACAGTAGATATCTACAGTATATCTGGGGCCAGAGGACAGTAGAGTTATATCTGGGGCCAGAGGACAGTAGAGTTATATCTGGGGCCAGAGGACAGTAGAGTTATATCTGGGGCCAGAGGACAGTAGAGTTATATCTGGGGCCAGAGGACAGTAGAGTTATATCTGGGGCCAGAGGACAGTAGAGTTACAGTATATCTGGGGGAAGAGGACAGTAGAGTTACAGTATATCTGGGGGAAGAGGACAGTAGAGTTATATCTGGGGCCAGAGGACAGTAGAGTTATATCTGGGGCCAGAGGACAGTAGAGTTATATCTGGGGCCAGAGGACAGTAGAGTATATTACAGTTATATCTGGGGCCAGAGGACAGTAGAGTTATATCTGGGGCCAGAGGACAGTAGAGTTATATCTGGGGCCAGAGGACAGTAGAGTTATATCTGGGGCCAGAGGACAGTAGAGTTATATCTGGGGCCAGAGGACAGTAGAGTTATATCTGGGGCCAGAGGACAGTAGAGTTATATCTGGGGCCAGAGGACAGTAGAGTTACAGTATATCTGGGGCCAGAGGACAGTAGAGTTAGTATATCTGGGGGAAGGGGACAGTAGAGTTATATCTGGGGCCAGAGGACAGTAGAGTTATATCTGGGGCAAGAGGACAGTAGAGTTATATCTGGGGCCAGAGGACAGTAGAGTTATATCTGGGGCCAGAGGACAGTAGAGTTACAGTATATCTGGGGGAAGAGGACAGTAGTGTTATATCTGGGGCCAGAGGACAGTAGAGTTATATCTGGGGCCAGAGGACAGTAGAGTTATATCTGGGGCCAGAGGATAGTAGAGTTACAGTATATCTGGGGCCAGAGGACAGTAGAGTTATATCTGGGGCCAGAGGACAGTAGAGTTATATCTGGGGCCAGAGGACAGGAGAGTTATATCTGGGGCCAGAGGACAGTAGAGTTACATCTGGGGCCAGAGGACAGTAGAGTTATATCTGGGGCCAGAGGACAGTAGAGTTATATCTGGGGCCAGAGGACAGTAGAGTTACAGTATATCTGGGGGAAGAGGACAGTAGAGTTACAGTATATCTGGGGGAAGGGGACAGTAGAGTTATATCTGGGGCCAGAGGACAGTAGAGTTATATCTGGGGCAAGAGGACAGTAGAGTTATATCTGGGGCCAGAGGACAGTAGAGTTATATCTGGGGCCAGAGGACAGTAGAGTTATATCTGGGGCCAGAGGACAGTAGAGTTACAGTATATCTGGGGGAAGAGGACAGTAGAGTTATATCTGGGGCCAGAGTTATATCTGGGGGAAGAGGACAGTAGAGTTATATCTGGGGCCAGAGGACAGTAGTGTTATATCTGGGGCCAGAGGACAGTAGAGTTATATCTGGGGCCAGAGGACAGTAGAGTTATATCTGGGGCCAGAGGATAGTAGAGTTACAGTATATCTGGGGCCAGAGGACAGTAGAGTTATATCTGGGGCCAGAGGACAGTAGAGTTACAGTATATCTGGGGGAAGAGGACAGTAGAGTTATATCTGGGGCCAGAGGACAGTAGAGTTACAGTATATCTGGGGCCAGAGGACAGTAGAGTTATATCTGGGGCCAGAGGACAGTAGAGTTATATCTGGGGCCAGAGGACAGTAGAGTTACAGTATATCTGGGGCCAGAGGACAGTAGAGTTATATCTGGGGCCAGAGGACAGTAGAGTTATATCTGGGGCCAGAGGACAATAGAGTTACAGTATATCTGGGGCCAGAGGACAGTAGAGTTATATCTGGGGCCAGAGGACAGTAGAGTTATATCTGGGGCCAGAGGACAGGAGAGTTATATCTGGGGCCAGAGGACAGTAGAGTTACATCTGGGGCCAGAGGACAGTAGAGTTATATCTGGGGCCAGAGGACAGTAGAGTTATATCTGGGGCCAGAGGACAGTAGAGTTACAGTATATCTGGGGGAAGAGGACAGTAGAGTTACAGTATATCTGGGGGAAGGGGACAGTAGAGTTATATCTGGGGCCAGAGGACAGTAGAGTTATATCTGGGGCAAGAGGACAGTAGAGTTATATCTGGGGCCAGAGGACAGTAGAGTTATATCTGGGGCCAGAGGACAGTAGAGTTATATCTGGGGCCAGAGGACAGTAGAGTTACAGTATATCTGGGGCCAGAGGACAGTAGAGTTATATCTGGGGCCAGAGGACAGTAGAGTTATATCTGGGGCCAGAGGACAATAGAGTTACAGTATATCTGGGGCCAGAGGACAGTAGAGTTATATCTGGGGCCAGAGGACAATAGAGTTACAGTATATCTGGGGCCAGAGGACAGTATGGCATGTGTCATTGAATATAACACCCTCTCTAGGCTGGAAGTAAACAAGCTTCTCTAATTACAGCAGCACTACAGCAATTTCTCAGCTCAAGCAGGCAACAGAATGGTCCTCTATTACTTTACTCCCAGTTGCAAATGCTCAAGATAATGACCAGTTACTAATTGGTGCTTATACCTTAGGCTATACCGGTTCGTGAGGAATATAATTGCATCTATTATAGTTGTAAATAATCCTTGAAATTAACATCTTTTAGCAAAAACCCATGATAAATAATGGTATGGAGGATGTTCAGAGAAAAGGTGTCGGCGTCGATACTGAATTGGTTGATTTATTATTAACTACAGGGGTTCAGGGCAGAGGGAAAGCCTTTCATATGATATTGTGTTTCACCGCATCTACCAGCCTTAATGAAGGCACTAATGTAGTAGAGCGTGTGTGTGTGTGTGTGTATGTGTATGTGTGTGTGTGTGTGTGTGTGTGTGTGTGTGTGTGTGTGTGTGTGTGTGTGTGTGTGTGTGTGTGTGTGTGTGTGTGTGTGTGTGTGTGTGTGTGTGTGAAGTAGGTAGGGTGGATGGTATATTACATGCAGATCACGCTTCCCAGGCTTCAGCAGCTCGTCTTTTGTGTTGGCTCTTCCGTCAGCTGTTGACTTCCTAAGTGTCTCAGACAGCCGTGTGTCTGTCTGCGCCTCTGTCCACTGGCTTGTCCTGGTCACATTTCTGAAGTCTGCTGACTGCTAATGGCCGTGTCCAGACAAAGAGCCCACTCTGTGGCCACTCTGTGGTGCTGGGCCGGGGAGAGCCAGGCGGGCCAGGGTAGCTGGGTGTGGGAAGAGGGTGGGCTGGAGCTGGGCAGAGCACCCGGCACTGCCTGCCTCTCTGCACCCATGTCACGCTTGTGTGACAACCACTCCTCTGTGCTTGTTTGAACTGTCCCTCCCAATTAGCACTAATAAGTGACTCTGTAAGGATGAGCAAACACAGTGCGTCCACCCACACACACACACACACCCCAAAATACATTCTTGCTCTCTCCTCCTCCCTACACTTAGTAGCCCATGAAATCCCAGGAGCACAAACTCACTATTAGACAGAGGGAAATGCAGCTCGTTCTGAGTAAACAAGTGGTAGAAAAGAGGTAAATTATTGATAAGTCATTTGAAGACTTTGCCTGAAAATGATTTTACCTCCGTCTTCTTGCTACTGAAGAATTGATTAGACCCTGCTCGATCAAAGAGGCTGCATCAATAGAGGCAATGAGCAGAGACGGCATGCTCCAGCCCAAGTTATTTACCACACTGTTTCATGTGAGAGAGAGAGAGAGGAAGGAGGAGAGATGAAGGAGGAGAGCCCTAATCTGTCAGGTGGAAATTTGAAGGCGGCCCTGTTAAGACTGAGAGTTATTGACGAGTCCTGGTGGCAGGAGCACCCAATCCAGTTCTCCTGTGAACTACAGGGTCGTACTGTCTCCGGATCCTCACTGGAGGATATGACGATACTCAGATCACCTCTGTAAACTCACTTCACTATACACTCAACTACTTAAAAAGTAAACTAGTTAAAAGTATAGCGACACAGGACTGTAAAAGTACACTTTTACTACGTTACAGTGTCTATTACAGGTGATATCCTTCAGCTGTTAACAAAGTGGAAAATATGAGTGTATGAATAAATGGAAAGTTGAGAAGACCCTACTTAAATGCAGTATTTCATGAATAAATTCCACCATAAACTCATACAGAGTAGAAAGAAAAGAATAGTGGGTACTCTTCTATTTTGAAAGTGTTGAATTGTGGAATTGGTGAAGCTTCAGTGTTGTTGTGCAGCTCTGCTGTCTCCTTCCCTGTCTATTGTTTCCTGGCTGTTTTTGTCATGCAGAATGCAGAGAAGGGTATTAAAGGCAGATCTCTTTATTATTTTAAATGTGGCACCCAAGATTAGAGCGCATGCCAAACACTGTGGAAACACTTAATTGATTTCCTTTGGCCTGTTTGCCTCTCTACTGTAGCACAGAGCAGCACATCAGCAGAAGCAGCTCTGGCGCCTCTGCTGTCAACAGACCTGCCAAGTACCTCATTAGTATTCCCAGCAGTGGCATTTGCCAGCCTGAGCGTTGCCGTGGTGATGCTGCCCACACAAGTGATGATAAATGGTGCTTTCAGCACTACTCCTTCCCATAAAAAAGAATAGGGAGCTGAGGAGTCCCTGGCCAGGCCCCAGCACCCAGGCTCCAGCACCCAGGCATCAGGACACAGCACCCAGGCATCAGGACACAGGCATCAGGACACAGCACCCAGTCTTCAGGACACAGGCATCAGGACACAGCACCCAGTCTTCAGGACACAGCACCCAGTCTTCAGGACACAGGCATCAGGACCCAGCACCCAGGCTTCAGGCACTGTTGTCTAGGTACTGCTGGGAGCCGCAGCCTGACTTTTTGGGGTCGGGTTTAGGGAGTACACAGCAAATTTGCGGGTGTGAATATCTCAGTGTTGTGAGTGCTACATCCCTGGTACCGAACTCCCTGCCATCCAGGACCTCTATACCAGGCCGTGTCAGAGGAAGGCCCTACAAATTGTGAAAGACTCCAGCCACCCAAATCATAGACTGTTCTCTCTGCTACCACACGGCATGCATTACCGATGCACCAAGTCGGGAACCAATAAGACCCTGAACAGCTTCTATCCCAAGCCATAAGCCTGCTAAATAGTTAGTTAAATAGTTAACCAAATAGCTACCTGCATTGACCAACTCTTTTGACTCGTCACATTAACTGCTGGTAATCTTTATTATCTAACCTGGTGCCTAGTCACTTTCCCCCTACCTACAGTGCATTCGGGAAATTATTCAGACCCCTTGACTTTTTACACATTTTGTTACGTTACGTTACTGTCAGGATTTGGCCAGGGTTGTTCCGGGTTTTGGTCACTAGATGCCCCCATTGTGCTTTTTGACCTTATGTTTTTTCCCTTGTTCCTCATTATTATTTGCACCTGTGCCTCGTTTTCCCTGATTGTATTTAAACCCTTAGTTTCCCTCAGTTCTGTGCTCTGTGTTTGTATGTTAGCACCCAGCCCTAGTGTTCTGTGTATTCTTGTCGATTCCGGTGGATGCTCTTGTGGAATTCTGTTTTTGAGTATCTCTTGAGGCTTTTTTGTGCTATTCCTACCACCTTTTGGATTTGCCATTTTTGTATTTAAGGACTTCTCCTTTTTACTTTATTAAATACACCGTCTTAAGTACTGCTGTGTCTGCCTCATCTTCTGGGTTCTGCTGACTATTCGTGGCTCAGTTGGTTAAGTGACTGTTTCTCACTCTGGAGACCCAGGTTCGTAACCGGGTCCTGACAGTTACATTACATTTACATTTAAGTCATTTAGCAGACGCTCTTATCCAGAGCGACTTACAAATTGGTACATATATTTTTATAATTACATTTAGATAATTATTCAGACCCTTAACTCAGTACTTTGTTGAAGCACCTTTGGCCGCAATTACAGCCTCAAGTCTTCTTGGGTATGATGCTACAAGCATGGCACATCTGTATTTGGGGAGTTTCTCCAATTCTTCTCTGCAGATCCTCTCAAGCTCTGTCAGGTTGAATGGGGAGTGTCACTGCACAGCTATTTTCAGGTCTCTCCAGAGATGTTCGATCGGGTTCAATTCCGGGCTCTGGCTGGGCCACTCATGAACATTCAGAGACTTGTCCCGAAGCCACTCCTGCGTTGTCTTGGCTGTGTGCTTAGGGTCATTTTCCGGACAGCTCTAGAAAGAGTCCTGGTGGTTCCAAACTTCTTCCATTTAAGAATGACGAAGGCCACTGTGTTCTTGGGGACCTTCAATGCTTTTGGTACCCTTCCCCAGATTTGTGCCTCAATCCTGTGTCGGAGCTCTACGGACAATTCCTTGGACCTCATGGCTTGGTTTTTGCACTGACATGCACTGTCAATTGTGGGACCTTATATAGACAGTTGTGTTCCTTTCCGAATCATGTCCAATCATTTGAATTTACCACAGCTGGACTCCAGTCAAGTTGTAGAAACATCTCAAGGATGATCAATGGAAACAGGATGCATCTGAGCTCAATTTCGAGTCTCATAGCAAATGGTCTGAATTTGTATGTAAATTAGGTATCCATTTTTTTATTTTTAATATGTTTTAATACATCTGTACATACAGAGCCTTCAGAAAGTTCACCCCTTGACTTATTCCACATTTTGAATTCACAGCCTGAATAAAAAAAACATCTACATGCAAATGACTGCGTACCCCTGCCCAGACCCACCTGCTCACACCCCTATCTCTAGCGTCCACATCACTCTTCGCCACATGGTCTCAAAATAAACCATTTTGTTTCTTTTTTTTGGTGCACATTTATTGAAAATGAAATACAGAAATATCTCATTTAAATAAGTATTAACTCCCCTGAGTCAATAGATGTTAGAATCACCTTTGGCAGCAATTACAGCTGTTTTTCTGGGTGAGTCTTCAAGAGTTTTGCACATCTGGACACTGACTTTTACATTCAAGACCCCCCTTCAAGGCTATATCACATCACTGAATTCATTCAGGTATTCCTTTCACTTGGATTCATTGTGATAACAATTAGCACTGATAAAACTAGAGCTAAAATAACATGAATTTGCAAGGACACAACCCTGCAGGAAGACAGACTATAGTAATTATCTCCAACATAGGGAATGTTCTCAAGATGAGGAAATTGTACTAAAGTTAGAGATTTAAATATTTTGTCAAGGTGTCAAAAATATTTATTTTAAACAATGACAGTTAATAGGCCTGCATCTAGCTAGCACAATATTATCTCTATATTGTAATTAGACAATAACATTAGTTTACTAGCATGGTTTAGCACGTCCTCTATAAAACAGTCTATTTTCCTTTATTCTTTCCTATGTAGGTGTCTTGTGGACTTGTGGAATCAGATTACAGAGACGAGGGGTTAAAGGAAAATAATTTACCTTCCCATGGGCCACCATGTAGAGCTGTGGAGCAGGGAGGGATGGAGGAGCAGGGAGGGAGGGACGCAGGAGCAGGGAGGGAGGGAAAGAGGAGCAGGGAGGGAGGGACGGAGGAGCAGGGAGGGAGGGACGGAGGAGCAGGGAGGGACGGACGGAGGAGCAGGGAGGGAGGAACAGAGGAGCAGGGAGGGAGGAACGGAGGAGCAGGGAGGGAGGGACGGAGGAGCAGGGAGGGACGGGGGAGCAGGTAGGGACGGAGGAGCAGGGAGGGAGGGACGGAGGAGCAGGGAGGGACGGAGGAGCAGGGAGGGATGGAGGTGCAGGAAGGGACGGAGGAGCAGGGAGGGAGGAACGGAGGAGCAGGGAGGGAGGGACGGAGGAGCAGGGAGGGACGGAGGAGCAGGGAGGGACGGAGGTGCAGGGAGCGAGGGACGGAGGAGCAGGGAGGGACGGGGGAGCAGGGAGTTAGGGACGGAGGAGCAGGGAGGGAGGAACGGAGGAGCAGGGAGGGAGGGACGGAGGAGCAGGGAAGGAGGGAGGAGCAGGGAGGGAGGGACGGAGGAGCAGGGAGGGAGGGACGGAGGAGCAGGGAGGGACAGAGGAGCAGGGAGGGAGGGATGGAGGAGCAGGGAGGGAGGGACGGAGGAGCAGGGACGGAGGGAGGGAGGGACGGAGGAGCAGGGAGGGAGGGACGGAGGCGCAGGGAGGGACAGAGGAGCAGGGAGGGAGGGACGGAGGAGCAGGGAGGGAGGGACGGAGGAGCAGGGAGGGACAGAGGAGCAGGAAGGGAGGGACGGAGGAGCAGGGAGGGAGGGACGGAGGAGCAGGGAGGGAGGGACGGATGGGGGAGCAGGGAGGGACGGGGGAGCAGGGAGGGACGGACGGGGAGCAGGTAGGGAGGGACGGAGGAGCAGGGAGGGACAGAGGAGCAGGGAGGGAGGGACAGAGGAGCAGGGAGGGAGGGACGGATGAGCAGGGAGGGAGGGACGGAGGAGCAGGGAGGGAGGGACGGAGGAGCAGGGAGGGACGGAGGGAGGGAGGGCGGCACAGGTAGGCTGGGAGGAGGAGGAGGGAGGGAGGGAGGGTGGTGCAGGTAGATAGGGAGGAGCAAGGATGGAGATGGTAGCAGAGAGGGAGGGTGGGTGGAGCAGGAGGAGAGAGTGGGGCAGAGATGGAGGAAGTAGCAGAGAGGGAGGGAGGATAGAGCATGGGAGGAACGAAGGAGGAGGAGAGAGGGAGGGTGGAGCAGTGAGAGAGGAAGAGTGGAGCAGTGAGAGAGGGAGGGTGGAGCAGTGAGAGAGGGGGGGTGGCATGGATGGAGGAGCAGGGAGGGAGGGTGGAGCATTGAGAGAGGGAGGGTGGAGCAGTGAGAGAGGGAGGGTGGAGCAGTGAGAGAGGGAGGGTGGAGCAGTAAGAGGGGGAGTGTGGAGCAGTGAGAGAGGGAGTGTGGAGCAGTGAGAGAGGGAGGGTGGGGCAGTGAGAGAGGGAGGGTGGAGCAGTGAGAGAGGGAGGGTGTAGCATGGATGCAGGAGCAGGGAGGGAGGGTGGAGCAGTGAGTGAGGAAGAGTGGAGCAGTGAGAGAGGGAGGGTGGAGCAGTGAGAGAGGGGGGGTGTGGCATGGATGGAGGAGCAGGGAGGGAGGGTGGAGCAGTGAGAGAGGGAGGGTGGAGCAGTGAGAGAGGGAGGGTGGGGCAGTGAGAGAGGGAGGGTGGGGCAGGGAGGGTGGAGCAGTGAGATGGAGTGTGGAGCAGTGAGAGAGGGAGGGTGGAGCAGTGAGAGAGGGAGGGTGTAGCATGGATGCAGGAGCAGGGAGGGAGGGTGGAGCAGTGAGAGAGGGAGGGTGGAGCAGTGAGAGAGGGAGGGTGGAGCGGTGAGAGAGGGAGGGTGTAGCATGGATGGAGGAGCAGGAAGGGAGGGTGGAGCAGTGAGAGAGGGAGGGTGGGGCAGTGAGAGAGGGAGGGTGGAGCAGTGAGAGAGGGAGGGTGGAGCAGTGAGAGAGGGAAGGTGGAGCATGGATGGAGGGTGTCCCCTTACCATGTAAATCTTCCTCATCCTCGTTAAACAGAGCAAGTTGTATTATTCCCACATTAGGGTGCACAGCTAAGTAATGCATTAATGGCCTGATGGTGGTGCTTCATAGACAGGTGGTTGTTTAGCAACAAAACCGATGTGTGCGCAACCGTGGAGCGGTTGGTATCAAACATGGTATCAAGAACAAGATACAACATGCTGAAACGAGCCCCCTAGGATTACCACATGGCAGCTTCTAGTCATTGGTTCTCGCAGTCTGACCTTCCAGAATCATAACAACACATTGACTTCTGTCCCATCTATACACACTCATCAATTTTGTGACATTATCAGCAAACCCATCTATTGGAAACAGATGATATTTATTTGATATTTCATCTTTAAATCCTTTATTTGGTGACACAATTATTAGTATTTTTTAGAGTTTATATTCAGCACCATGTGTGCATGCATGCCAAGGGTGGAGCAACCACATTATAATTCTATTATTTCATTACTCCATGATTTCTTTCTACATTTTTACAGCTCAATAAATAACTATTGGGCCGTTCTGGCTCAGACACGGCTTACTTGTCCAAGGCTCACTCTTTAAATAAAGTACAAAAAAAATACTCACCGAGTCCCATGGCCATTCTTTTCTTACTATCACAAAAATAAACCCATTTCAGAGGTTTCAAAATACACATTTTTAATAGATGAGACAAATATGAATGCCTAGCTTCATTTTATCAGCATAATACAATCTGTGTGCATTTTTCTCAAGGCTACAGCTTCAATGTGGAGTCAATAAGTAGGCCTAATTCATAGTGTCACAGCTGAATACAGATCCATAAATCAATATGCCTCCCCTATGATAACTTCATAGAAGACAATTTGCACAAACAACTAAAAAATCTAAAGTAATTTTGAACCAACTGAGAGGCGCACTCACAACCCTTTACAATATTTATGCGAGGACCGAATGACAGATTTCGTCACTCAATTTTTTTAGTTCACACATCACAATCAGAAAGTAATGTAGGTGGTAAAACAATTCCAGAACAACCGACCGCTGGAATGATAATTATTGCACTGACTCAACGGCAAGCAAAGCCTTCCATTGGCAAACTTGAGGATGACCGCTCCTTCAAACAATGACCCTCCAATTCAAGCCTGATTACGCTTCTCTAGGACACTAAGAAGTTACCGACTTCAAAAAGACAAGTGACAATCGGCAAGTATGAACCTTGGCCTGCCGCCCCCTCAGCCCCAGCCAGGGGGCCATAGCCATTAAAAGATAAATGTATTTCCCCAATCCATTATTCATGATGTTGCTGAGCTGGGGGAGCAGAGCAGTGAGTCAGAGGCTTAGCACAGCAGTGGATCCCACTCGGCCGCGTCAAGTTCCCCACTGGACCACACTCTGATGTAGGAGACCAGGCGACAGCTGTGGGAAGAGAGAGGGAGAGAAAGAGAGAATGCGAGAGAGACAGAGAACAGGAGACAGAATGGGAGAGACAGACCGAGGGAGAGACAGAGAATGGGAGAGACAGAGAACAGGAGAGACAGAACAGGAGAGACAGAGAACAGGAGAGACAGAGAACGGGAGAGACAGAGAACAGGAGAGACAGAGAACGGGAGAGACAGAGAACGGGAGAGACAGAGAACGGGAGAGACAGAGAACGGGAGAGACAGAGAACGGGAGAGACAGAGAACGGGAGAGACAGAGAACGGGAGAGACAGAGAACAGGAGACAGAGAACGGGAGAGACAGAGAACGGGAGAGACAGAGAACGGGAGAGACAGAGAACGGGAGAGACAGAACAGGAGAGACAGACCGAGGGAGAGACAGAGAACGGGAGAGACAGAGAACAGGAGAGACAGACCGAGGGAGAGACAGACCGAGGGAGACCGCCAATATGTACACACATACACAAAACCATAGTTACAAATCTCTGTCACACACACACACACACACATCATAAATCACACAAGTCTCTCTCTCTCTCAGATTAGGAGGACCTGTGTGTCTGTGGTCACACATTTAGAGTTTAGTCACAGTCCAGATCAGAGCAAACACACTGAAGTGAATGTCAAACAGCCTCAGCTCTTCTCTCCATCCATTCAGCCCTCCTCTGTTGGCCAAGATGAAAACAGTGACGCAATCATAAGCTTTTGTCTTCCTAAACAGCCAAATAAGGACAAGGGGCTCTACTCCAGCATTCAACTTAGAAGTAAAGTGTTATTCATTTTCCGTCACACAAGGAGAACCTCTAGAGAACCTAACATATTTCACATCAAATGTAACATTTATATTTATAAAATAGATTACAAAGAAATTGGCCTGAAGGCAAACAAATATACTTTGATATGATTATCTAGAGCATTCAAATTTGTAGTACTGAATATTTGTACAAATATTTGTCACCATCTGTAATTATTTCTAAATGATCAATAAATGGTAAATCAAGCACATTTTTGTTACAATATATATTTTATTTAATCCTCTTTAACCGTGTCTCATAAGCAGACAGAAAACCCCCGCTGCATAGCTGTCTTTGTAAAAAACAACAACATTTATCTCACATGGCTTATTATGAGAGAAAGAACCTGTTCATGTTCTAATCAAACGCTACCCAAATTGTCTCATAATTGCCTATAATTGAACACACACTGTGCAATTGTGTTGCTTCATGCCAATACCTATTACTGAAACTGTTCCAATGAAGTTCTCATTATAGGCATCTCTACCAGGCAAACACTCCAGCCCTGTTCATTCATTCTCAAAGAGAACACTTTCCCTGTAATATGTGTTTCATGAGGACAAAGATTTAAATGTTTAACTGTGTGAATTGTGTAGAGAAGCTTCAACTTCAAAATGCTAAAGATCTGGGTTATATTATTTCCAATTTATTAAATAATATAAAATCAAAAGCAGGCTAAACCACCACAAACCACTCGAAACAGCATTCTGAAAGAGTAAGTACAACAGACTAGTCCTGTCCATTAAAAAGTGTTTTCCTTCAGACACAAGTGGTCTCCATTACTTATATTTACAAATTTGAGATACATTATACTGGCATAAAATGCACACTGGAGCTGTAGAGAAAAGAAGAGCTACATTACAGAGGAGAGGGCGTTCTGAACACATCGCTCCTCAGGACTTCATGCTGGGTTCATTTGTATTTAGACAAGAGGACACAAGGGTGGGAAAAAGAAGACGAGGAGGCCAGGAGATGTGGGAGGTGTCAAGACAAGTGTGTGTGTGTGTGTGTGTGTGTGTGGGGTGGGGTGGGGTGGGGTGGGGGGGGGGAGGGGGCAGTATTCCTGTTTTCCCACTATTGCATCCTGGCTATAAATTAAAAACAGAAACAAAAGCTTTAATATTTGTGCTCGCATGTCAAGGGTTACTTGTTCCATTGAATATGTCTCCCATTTTCTGCTGATCACTCTCTCTGCTCTTTAATCTCTTTCTTGTTTCTGCTCAATGGCTTCCTCTCACTGTCTCCCTGTCACAAATGTAGCCTTTCTCTCCCTTTATTTTTTAACACTTACAAAACTGAAAAGGCCAGGCCTGGGCTGGGCCACCTGGAAGCAGCAATGGAGCATTCTCTCAGGCAGGCTCCCTGCC
Organism: Oncorhynchus masou masou; assembly: GCF_036934945.1. NCBI lineage: Eukaryota > Metazoa > Chordata > Actinopteri > Salmoniformes > Salmonidae > Oncorhynchus > Oncorhynchus masou. The sequence goes on along the minus strand of NC_088232.1, from coordinate 38,768,988 downwards.
AGTTGCCAGCTGTAGCATTGTGAGCATCCATCTTAGTTAATTCCATGCATCGCAATTGTGCTGGCCGCTGTTTACAACCACCTCCTACTCTGCCTGGGTCCCTCTCTGATTGTCCCGGGCCTCCCTTGTTTAATACTGTTTTGCAAGTTATTAAGCCCTGGAAGTCCATTAATCACAGTTCATGGGTTGTGTAAGCCCACACAACGCAGGGAGAGGGGGAAGGGAGGCACACTCGCTCCCCTGAATGGGCTTAGACGGTGGTCCATTCAGATCCTAACGAGATCATTACCTCTAACTAAATACAAACCTGACCCTGTGACCTGCTGGGAAATTACGTAGGGCCCCCGGTGCACGACATTAATATGCCGTCCCAGCCCCCGCCCCCTTTCTTACACCGCTGCGTAAACGCCCAACCAAAACTACAACTCAAACAACCCCCCCCCCACCTCCCCTACCTCCCTCTATTCTCACTTTCTCTCCAATGGACAGAAAACTAAACCTGTCATCAAAAGAAGCCTAATCACTGCTGTGATTGTGGTAAACCAAGCCTGACAGACATTTCACTAAGGCCTCAATGGCCACATCAGTGCCACCTCCCTGGCCAGCCCCTCTCCTTACCAGGCCCCCAGCCAATAAGCAGCAAACACCCGGGGCTTTTCAGTTTACTTGACACACTGTGTCCACTTTTCTGGGACCACCTGGTAAGCCCATTTTAATACAAAACCAGTTCAGCCTTCTCTCCCTTTTTCTCCTCTAATTCTGCCTCTCAAGCCAAGCTACCACCATGAATTCTGTATAATCCATTGACCCCGCGGAACATTCCTGGTTTACACTCCTCGGAAGACGCTGGATTTGGGTGGATTACATGGTTTCAGTTCTATTTGGAGGCACCTGCGACTGGGAACCGAGGGGGGAATAATCATGGCCACGGCTGCGGGAGATTCCCACACCTTTCACTCAACTTTTTGGGATCATTAGCAATCACCTTCCCTAATCTCTACCTGTAACTTTCCTATTGTGGAGACCAGGCCAGGGTGTCACGGCTACTCAGCATGGCTACAGTATGGGCTGCAGGGAGTTGGAGTAGGGGGTGGCAGGCAGGCAGGACAGGAGGGGTGAGAGAGGGGATTGGTTGCCAGTGAGCACTGACTTTCAGTTTCCCCTCAGTTTATGTTAAGATGTTGTCACTTTCAGCCTTTCAAGTGTCTCCACTTCAGAAGCTGGAGCTTAGCGGTAGCACAGGGAGGAGGTGGGGAGAGTCTGGGAAGAGATACATGTTAAACAAACACAACATTAAAACTGTCACACAATCACCTGACAAGCACAACTCCCATTTCAACATTTCTCAACTTCCGCTGTTTCCTTCTTTCTCATTGACACACATCTGGTTTCTCATTGACACACATCTGGTTTCTCATTGACACACATCTGGTTTCTCATTGACACACATCTGGTTTCTCATTGACACACATCAGGTTTCTCTCAGTCTCCATCAAAGACTCTTCAAGTAAATGCTTCCTCCCAATGGACTGTCAAGTTCGCATTGAAACTTAATGAATAAAAAAAATAAAAATATATATATATATATTCTTTGAGCCTTTAATGTGTGAGGGCTTAATTGTTTTTCTTTTCTGTAAGGATATCATGTTTTCTAAGCATGGATTCTTAAGCTGTGCCTGGTAGGCAGATATGAATATTTTAAATTAGGGGTAATATCTCCACTCTAATCCTTGATAAGATCTAAATTGTTAGACGATCTGAAATGGAGATGCGGCAACGAGGCCTAAATTAAATAGAAACCTTCATTTACCTGGATATTATCTTCCTGTGAAATATAATCACTTGCTTGATAACTGAGGACACCAGCAAATTATTATAATTGACTCTCACTATTGTCAAGGAACATGTTTCAACATGAAATGTTAAGCCAGTCCTATACCCACTGATAGACATTTGCACACACAAAAACACATGAACACACACACACACATACATATTCACATTATCCCGCCGGCAAACACACTCACACAGAATTACCACACAAAAACACTAGGCCCTACACACACACCAGGCTTGTGAAGTGTCTGCCCGGAGCTGTGTTGATTGTTACTCAACACTGACCAATTGTAATCTCATAATGACGATCTCTGGCATGACAAGTGATTTTAACCTGCCAGTGGGCCTCCCCCCTACGCATTCCCAGAGCACAGATCAGCCGCCTGAGGTAAACAAAAACATTAGGAGAGCGTTCCACATTTAAGAGCACACTAATTACAGTCATTCCCATCTGAAGTACTTTTTTGTGCAATTTGCTCAGATCACCAAACCTCCAATCCCGCTCATGTAAACAAATAAACACTCCCATAACAAAGAGATAACACACATTATACAACACACTGTCAAAACTGGCTGAGGGGAAGAGCTGAAGAAGGCTTTAAATAGCATCATGGTACTGTTCAGTGTGAAGCTTCAGTGTTCTGTTGATCTCCAGAGAAGGGGAATTATAAAGTGTCGTTGGTGAGTTCATGAAAATTCATATCTGATTAACATCATAAAAACAAAATGGAGATCAACAAACTTATAAGAGACCTCTTTAGATACAGTTTTTTATTTGTATTTTTTTACTATTTCTGTCTGAAAACAATAGTAAAAAGGAAATCAAAAAGTTGACATGGGCACACAATCTACCTGAACTCATTCCATATTTAACACGCCTTTAGCAACTATAATCTAGTTCCTAGAAGAGAGAGGATACATGCATTATGACAGCTAATTGAGATGTGCCCAACAAGTGTAACGGGACCAGCTGTATCCTAATACCCAGCACGATTACCTCACCGTGGTGGTGGGTACAGCTCATCACTCCCAGCCGTATCCTGATACCCAGCACGATTACCTCACCGTGGTGGTGGGTACAGCTCATCACTCCCAGCCGTATCCTGATACCCAGCACGATTACCTCACCGTGGTGGTGGGTACAGCTCATCACTCCCAGCCGTATCCTGATACCCAGCACGATTACCTCACCGTGGTGGTGGGTACAGCTCATCACTCCCAGCCGTATCCTGATACCCAGCACGATTACCTCACCGTGGTGGTGGGTACAGCTCATCACTCCCAGCCGTATCATGATACCCAGCACGATTACCTCACCGTGGTGGTGGGTACAGCTCATCACTCCCAGCCGTATCCTGATACCCAGCACGATTACCTCACCGTGGTGGTGGGTACAGCTCATCACTCCCAGCCGTATCCTGATACCCAGCACGATTACCTCACCGTGGTGGTGGGTACAGCTCATCACTCCCAGCCGTATCCTGATACCCAGCACGATTACCTCACCGTGGTGGTGGGTACAGCTCATCACTCCCAGCCGTATCCTGATACCCAGCACGATTACCTCACCGTGGTGGTGGGTACAGCTCATCACTCCCAGCCGTATCCTGATACCCAGCACGATTACCTCACCGTGGTGGTGGGTACAGCTCATCACTCCCAGCCGTATCCTGATACCCAGCACGATTACCTCACCGTGGTGGTGGGTACAGCTCATCACTCCCAGCCGTATCCTGATACCCAGCACGATTACCTCACCGTGGTGGTGGGTACAGCTCATCACTCCCAGCCGTATCCTGATACCCAGCACGATTACCTCACCGTGGTGGGGGGTACAGCTCCACTCTGCAGCTCATTTGAGGGGTACAGCTCCACTCTGCAGCTCATTTGAGGGGTACAGCTCCACTCTGCAGCTCATTTGAGGGGTACAGCTCCACTCTGCAGCTCATTTGAGGGGTACAGCTCCACTCTGCAGCTCATTTGGGGCGGTACAGCTCCACTCTGCAGCTCATTTGGGGCTCATTTGTTCTTAACTGACTTGCCTAGTTAAATAAAGGTTAAATAAATAAAAATGGTGTATTCAGACAGCCCACCTTGTCTTACCTGGTCTTATCCTCTCACCTCTGGCCAAAGAGACAGCAGGGTATCCTCTGACAGCAGAGGTAATCAGAGCAGCCCTAAGCCACACAACCCTCCAGGTGAGTGCATCTCTCTCTGTTGGAGGACAAAATGAAGCAGAAATGGTGGAGTGTGGCTGAGAGCTAATGCACCTCCCAGTAATTAGAGGCGTGCCTAACTGTATGCAAACAGCATACAGACACACATTTCACAATTCACCTATCAAAAGGCATATCCCTGTCTTATAAACTGACTCTCTATCCCCCTTTCTCTGAAGCTTTGTCTCTCACACATTCACCCTTAACCATCACAACTTGTTACATGTACCATGTCACACCGGATGGCCTCCCAACACCTTTTAGCCTGGTGATAAATTGGACCGAGCTAAGATAGTTCAACCCTTTATTCTGCTAAACTTAAACAAAAAGACAGGGCTCTCAAAAGATTACAGCAGCGCATTAACCATGGAATGAACCATGAAATTGCTTTTTTCCCCTCCTGCAGTGTTCAGACTTCATAGTGGTCACTGCCAGTCATGGGGAATGTGTACAGCCATTAGCGTTACATCATTGACAGATAACAAAACAACCACTCAGGGAGGAGCTTCTTCCTCCAACGCATGTCAGCTGACTGAGTACATGTCAATGAAAAACATGTACGGAAATATACTTTGCATCAACTTTGGCTAATCTTCAGATAATGGGTAATGTGTTGTTATACTGTAGGAAAGTCAAGTTTTCAAGAGAGACCAGGGACATCAATTTAATTCCAATCAGAGGGTTTTCGGAAAAAAAGGTTATTTTAATACAATAAATAAATAAAATAAAATATACATGAATTTTCTCCAACCAAATTCAATAACTTAAGGCCATCTGTATGTGTTCGGCCATTCTGAGCTTCTCAGATTGAACCTATTTAAATTCCTGGTTCACCACATGAGCAAAAAACTCTGAATTCTTCCATTTCAATGTACCTCCATTTTCTCCTAACTGTACAGTATCAAGGCTAGACTACCTTTAAATTGAATTCTAATTTATTTTCCTCTTGCACAATACTCTTCTCAGTATAACATATCAATAAGGGCAGGGGTGCTCTCTTTTCTTTTCTACAGCGGCTGTTGCCTCAATGGCAGGGTCGAAGGTCATGGACACTGTGTGGAAGTTGAGGAGAGAAAAGGCTGTGCAGAACAAGTGCGGGACGAGCTTGATGAAGCGATTAGAGGCCTCTGTATCTGCCTCGGGCCAGCCCTTGATACCCTCTATCCATTACAATCCCTAAGTCAATGGAAAGAGACTGGGCATCTTTGTGTGTGTGTGTGTGTGTGTGTGTGTGTGTGTGTGTGTGTGTGTGTGTGTGTGTGTGTGTGTGTGTGTGTGTGTGTGTGTGTGTGTGTGTGTGTGTGTGTGTGTTTGTGTAGGTGGTGGTGTTTCAAGCAGGAAGTCCTTTGATAGGCTATTGATCACTAAATACTACACTATGCTACTTACTGTGATGAGAAACTGTCCTTTTCAGACAATCATAGTCTATTGTGGTTTCCTATTGATTGGTCAGAGCAAAACAAGTCAACTCAAATTAGCCACAGCCGTATACGAGTCCACAGTCCGCTGAACATATCAACTGAAACTATCCATAGTCCTACACACTGTGGGCTCCGGAATTATTGGAACCCTTGACAAAGACAAACAAAAAGACTAGAATAAATCATAAAAATACTATATTGTATGCTCAGAGTGTTTTAAAACTATATTATTTTATACAATTATAATTGCTCAGAGAAAATATATTTTGTTTAAGGGTTAACAAGTGATTTAAAAAGATCTAAAGATAGGGGTACAAATGATTGCCTCCCTATTTTCAAAACTCCAGCACCCACCCCTTGCGGGGATAACAACACTGAACCTTTTTCTAAAATGTTTTATGAGATTGGAGAACACATTTGGGAGGCCCCTTAGACCATTCCTCCATATAGATATTTCCAGATCCTTGATGTCCTTCACCTGTTTCCTCTACCAGGAGCTTGAAAACTTGGCCGCAAGACAATCAAAATCCACAAATAATCAACATTTTGCAGTGGCCATCTCAGTCTCCGGACTTGAACCCCATTGAAAACCTGTAGTTTGAATTGAAGAGGGCAGTCCATAAGTGCAGGATATCAAGGATCTGCATGGAGTAAGATCCCTCCCAAGGTGTTCTCCAATCTCATAAAACATTTTAGAAAAGGCTCAGTGTCATTGTCTTCACAAGGGGAGGGTGCTGGAATATTGAAAACAGGGGATCCAATCATTTTGACCCTCATCTTTTTTAGAACCTTTTTTATTACATGTTAAACAAATTATTTTTCTCTGAGCAATTGTTTTAGTCTCAAACATTATTTGCACATCTTTATCAAGGGATCTAATAATTCCGGATCCCAATGTAAGTATCCACATTCACAGTCCATTGATTGGTGTGTCCAGAGGTACCAATGCAACATCACCATCTCAGTCTTATCTGATTCATATCAACGCATGACAATCATTCTTATAACTGTATTATTTAGCATTAATTCCTCATACACCAAGCAGTTGCTAAACATGTGACAGTACCATTGTTCATTACATACACTACCGTTCAAAAATGTGGGGTCACTTAGAAATGTCCTTGTTTTTTTGAAAGAAAAGCCATCTTTTTTGTCCATTAAAATAACATCAAATTGATCAGAAATACAGTGTAGACATTGCTAATGTTGTAAATAACTATTGTAGCTTGAAATGGCAGATTTTTTATGGAATATCTACATAGGGGTACAGAGGCCATTATCAGCAATCATCACTCTTGTGTTCCAATGATACGTTGTGTTAGCTAATCCAAGTTTATCATTTAAAAAAGGCTAATTGATCATTAGAAAACACTTTTGCAATTATGTTAGCACAGCTGAAAACTATTGTGTGATTAGAAAAGCAATAAAACTGGCCTTCTTTAAACTAGTTGAGTATCTGGAGCATCAGCGTTTGGGGGTTCGAATACAGGCTCAAAATGGCCAGAAACAAATTATTTTCTTCTGAAACTCGTCACTCTATTTTTGTTCTGAGAAGTGAAGGCTATTTCATGCGAGAAATTGCCAAGAAACAGAAGATCTAGTACAAAGCTGTGTACTACTCCCTTCACAGAACAGCGCAAACTGACTCTAACCAGAATAGAAAGAGGAGGAAATTGAGCAAGAGGACAAGTACATTAGAGTGTCTAGTTTGAGAAACAGACGACTTACAAGTTCTTAATTCTTAACTGGCAGCTTCATTAAATAGTACACGCAAAACACCAGTCTCAATGTCAACAGTGGCAACTCCGGGATGCTGGCCTTCGAGGCAGAGTTCATCTGCCCAGTGTCTGTTATTCTTTTGCAATCTTAATCTTTTTATTTGCCAGTCTGAGATATGGCTTTTTCTTTGCAACAGCATCAGCATCCCGGAGTTGCCCACTGTTGATGTTGAGACTGTTGTTTTGCGGGTACTATTTAATGAAGCTGCCAGTTGAGGACTTGAAGAACGGACAGTTTTTAGCCTGTGTCTTAGAGGCATGAGTATAACACTATTATCCCAATTCATCCCTGGGAATAAGTCCAGGCAGCACCAGCCCCAGGCAGCCCCAGGCCCAGCGGGAAGCTAATAGACTGGGCAGAGGAAACCCCCTGAGGCTTAGGGCATTGTGTCAAGGCCTTGTCTACTTCACACACATTAAGGATCACATGCCTCAATTTCACAGTGCAGCGGGGGGACCAGCCCCAGCACACCACTGATTGGCCATTGAGTTAGGTGGTGTTGACAGTTATAGCAGTGTAGCATAATCAACAGGGAGGTCAAGGTTGATTCAGTCGTCATGGTCTATTTAATTATACCATTAACCGTCTAAATGATGGGAACATGCTGAGTATCTATACTACGGAAGCACAATAAAGAATGCTGAATTCCAAGACTATACATTCTGCAAGGGGGGAAATGTGTTGTTGCTCATGCAGTGTCTGGCAGGTTTGAATTGTTCAATATGCCACTTCAGGTTGAAGACATTTCTACTGTCATTTTCCTCCAGTACTTCAGTATAATTCTTTTTTTCCCCACCTCCATGTTTCCAGCGACTGCAATATTTGGCAGGCTGAATTGTGTGTTATTACCCAGCTGGAGACAATATCATTACCACATATTTGCTGTTAAGGGTCTGCAAAGAATGGTGCCTGCTTGGGCCTCACTGATCTAACAACCTCACACAGTGCTCCTAAATTACCCACTCCTGTTGCAGGGAAGTCAAACACTACCAGTTAGAGGTGAGTGAACAAAAGAGCTGGTTGAGAGAATGCCAAGAGTGTGTAAAGCTGACATCACGGCAAAGGGTGGGTAAAATATATATTGATTAGTTTAACGCTTTTTTTGGTTACTACATGATTCAATGTGTTATTTCATCGTTTTGATGTCTTCACTATTATTATACAATGTACAAATAGTAAAAACAAAGAAAAACCCTTGAATAAGAGGTGTGTCCAAACCTTTGACTGGTACTGTATATGAGTGAGTTGGTGGAGAGATAGCCTACATTGAAAAAGGTGCAGCTGGGGAAACACTATACCTCTCGAGGACCATTTTTAAAAGGGTATTTTTCTCACTGGATCTAAAGTCATATATTTTCACTCTATTCCTTGGTGACAGGAGCTGAAGTTTAAGCAAAGTCTTTGAAACCACATATCGGTCAATACACTGAACATCATTGATATGCAGAATAACTTCAGAATGGCCAAACAACTCCTTTTTATGGAGCTATACACACTATTTGTATTTAAGACAAATATAATTACTCTCATTTTCTTTTGTGGACAACACACAGCAAAGACACAAACAGTTTATGCATACTGAGCGACAAAACCATATTTTTTCCCTTCCAGAGAAGAATACAGATATGGACCCTGGCAACTGAACAGCAAATGAGGGGCAATAATTATCCAAACTTCCATTCTCATCCATGATCCAGTTTAATTTATGCAAGCAATAGAACATGTTTGATTGCACATCTCTCTATGTTTACAAGGCACAAAACATTATCTGACCCAGCAGAGCAATACATAGTCTGAAACAGAGAATCAAACTCTTCATGAACCAATCATTACACATCCTCGCCTGCAGAATAAAACCACAGTGAGGAAGAAAGGAAGCACTCTGAAAGGGTCTTCGACAGCTTTGAAGATGTAAACAGAAAGACGTTATTGAAGTACAGATGAGGCTACCCCTCTATTCTATTCTGGAGCGGGAAAACCCATCATGGTGGAAAAAATCCTTGATTTCTCTGAACAATGGGTCTAAGGTAACATGGAAAAATACTTTTATATTAATGATGTAAACATTGACATTATGAGCATTCTGGCATCAAAAAAAAACAACACTGTTGGCATTACAGTGCCTCTACTGCTATAGTATAAAGTATTCATACTCATTAGAAGGTCTGTATAACCTACAATAAGGTTCCACTTGTAAAGGGTTTATAAAGGGTTTGTAATTACATTATTACCAGTTATTTAATCATTAATATATAACAAATTGGTAAAAATAATGTGATAGCCAGTCAGTGTTTTCCAAATAGTGAGCCACTCCAGCTATTCACCATTTATAAATGCCCTTACAAATGCATATAATATTGAAACCTCATGTATCATCATGCAAATTTATTTTCAATGGTTGCACCGTTAAACAATAGTTACTTTCTCACTTTTGGGTGTGATGCATTGGTGCTTTGTCCCAGGAACAGAATTGGTTGGTTATCAGACCAATGGTCAACTCCCATGATGTGTCTTGCCCCACCTGTTGATGCATTGGTACACTTATTTATTCCAGGAATGAAGGCTTCATCTCAATATCTCAAGCCATATTATTGGTGTGGTTTGCTGGTTTCTGAAAAATTCTCCCAATATTGTGATATATGCCCATCTGTGAAACATGCTTGAAATAAAGAGGACCTGGAAAGTTCCCAGAATGTTGTGTTGACACTAACATCATGTGACGTCGTGAAGAATCATGATGGACGTGGCAATGAGAAGTATATAAAGGCCAGACAGAAGAGTTGGTGTGAAAGAAACATTGTACACAATATAACCATTTTTGACAGAGAGTGGGTAAATTCTCTATGCAATGTGTTTCACTTTTGAATACAGAAGTTCTGCTGGATGATTTAGCATAATGCTCAGCTAGCTAAGTAGCTATCCAGCTAACTATTGCTTGCCCCTCTTTCCTACCTAGCTAGCTAGGAAACACTAGCTAGCCAGCTAAGTAGCATAATTTGGTAAAAACCTCAAACATTTTTGAGTATAGACATTCTGCTAGACGACTTAACATGAGATAATCTTTGTCATGATATAGCTAACACGTTAAGTAGATCACGTTTGCTGGCTAGCTTATGTAAACTCACGTAAACTCGTACATCGCCTTGGTCCATACAATTGCCCTTATTTTAGCGCCCCAAAAACGCAATACTTCCAGATCAACTGTAATGTCAATACCATTGAAAAGCACAATTTCTCCCCTTTCCAACAAAATAAATTACATGACGTAAACGCTGACCGTTTCAGCATAATTCAAGCTGAAAATGAGCCCCGTCAGGTCTTTTTAAAAATGGCGGGTGGGGAAGCGAAACTAATGCGTGATAGTGAGAAGGAGAGATGTGTGGGAAAATGTTGTTTTTTTTCACTCGATCTGTCCAACTTATCACCTTATCGCCTCTAAAATGTAAATAAAACACTATAAAGAGTTTATGTGTCAATACATACCTATTTGAAGGTTTGTGTCGAATTTGAATCAGGTTATTAGGGCGGTGCTAAAGTGATCTTAGAAGTAAACAGCGGCTTTGAGAATGATGATCACATGCAATGACGACGCAAGAAACGACTAGGTATCCCCCCTTACCCCCGTCACTGTCCATTTCTTGTTTTTAAAGGATGAGAGAAGTGCTACACCTGGTGGAGAGAGATTGTAAGACAGAAATAGTTGCTTTATGCGTGCTGTACGTTATGACACGTCAAGATGTAACGTAAGGTCAGTTTTTTCAACTTTTCTCCAATGCTATAGAGCCATTACCATGTCGATCAATGCTTGAATAGAAACCTAGTTCACACCCCCGATTTTGACATCAACATATATATTTACATAAACTGAACCTCTGTATCAGCAAAACATTTACATAATGTACTGACAAATCATATTAAAAAAGTCGAAATAACAAACAAGGTCTAACGAGGAAATCTTGATGCAAGAGCTGGCTATGTGTGTAGTATCTCTTAACTTGAGTTTGTAGTAGATCGAACAATAATTGCGCAAAAGTCAAATCAGGGGGCAGTGTTGTCCACATTTCTAATAACAAGCATGGCACAAACAAATGTATTGTCTGACTGTAAAACAAAATTATTACAATAACCTTTACCGGCAGAGGCGAAGCAGTCCCATTAGTTTTCTTTGTAGCCTCGTTTGAATGTTGCGGTTGCGCACATTTGTACGGAATGGGGTGAGTTCACGTTAGCTAGTTATCTTCGCTAGCTAGCAAACCAAAAACTGCCAGCTGGCTCACCCATAAGAGTCAAAGCCCTGTCTAGGCCGGGGGATGGGGGTTCTATTTAAGCAATAATGCATGAGGGAGTGCCTGGATACAGCCCTTAGCCGTGGTATATTGGCCATATACCACAACCACCCGAGGTGCCTTATTGCTATTATAAACTGGTTACCAATGTAATTAGAGCAGTGAAAATAAATGTTTTGTCATACTTGTGGTATACGGACTGATATACCAAGGCTGTCAGCCAATCAGCATTCTGGGCTGAACCACCCCGTTTATAATAAACTTTATACAACGGGTGGGTCTAATCCTGAATGCTGATTGGTTAAAACCACCTTCCAGCTGGTTCCACAACTTACCACCGGCTAAATCTACGATTTTAAAATGCCTATTTACTCTGTTCCATCTGACTGTGCAATCCACTGTCTCATCAGCCCAGCCAGGCACTTTATAAACTTGATCTCCACTGTAAAAAGCATATAGACATTATCTCACATTTCTTTTAGACTAACATTTAGATTTCAACAGCGAATATTTGTATAAACCTTGCTGTCTGTCTCTCCGACATTTGCAACCTTGTTTCAATATTCCAATTCTATCTCCCGCTGTCCCATAGTAAATAACGTGTCGAGAGTCGGGACGAGACAGACAAGCAGGCAGTGTTTCTCAGCCAGGCGAAATCATGAATCAGCTGGCATCATTTTTATGGATATTTCCAAAGGAATGTCAATTGAAAAAACGTAAAATTGAATGAAATGCAGCTAGTTTGCAGTCTTTCCAGGTTCCGTTTGAAGTGATTGTGTTACTGTAGCTGTGTTGTTGGCTAACTCCTCTGAACAACAGTGTCCTGAATGGTGAGCACATTTTCTATGCCAGGTGAAATCGTGCCTCATTAGCTCATTGTTATGGATGTATCCAAATAAATGTCACTAGAAAACAGCTTAAACAAATGCAAATGAGACTACTTTGCTGTTATTCAAGCTGCGCTTTTTGACGTGACTGTAAATGGGTTAGCTAGCAAGCAAGGGATAAGAAAAGCTGACCACGACTCCAGCCAAAATCGGCAATGGAATATTTAGAACAAACAACTGGGTCGCGTCTCTAGCAACCGAACCGATAGAACGAACGACCAGCCTGCTTGTGTAGCAACCCTAGATTTGTGTCGGGACTGTATCTTATGGAAGGATGAATAGTATGAATAAATGATATGTCAGGGACATCAGAGACTGTAACGTTCTTTGCTTCACGGAAACATGGCTCACTGGAGAGACGCTATCGGAGTCGGTGCAGCCAGCTGTTTTCTCCACGCATCGCGCCGACAGAAACAAACATCTTTCTGGTAAGGGGAGGGGCGGGGGCATATGCCTTATGGCTAACGAGACGTGGTGTTGTCACAAAAACATACAGGAACTCAAGTCCTTCTGTTCACCTGATTTAGAATTCCTTACAATCAAATGTCGACGGCATTATCTACCAAGGGAATTCTCTTTGATTATAATCACAGCCGTATATATTCCCCCCCATGCAGACACATCGATGGCTCTGAACGAACTTTATTTGACTCTTTGCAAACTGGAATCCATACATCCTGAGGCTGCATTCATTGTAGCTGGGGATTTTAACAAGGCTAATCTGAAAACAAGACTCCCTAAATTGTATCAGCATATCGATTGCGCAACCAGGGCTGGCAAAACCTTGAATCATTGCTATTCTAAATTCCGCGACGCATATAAGGTCCTGCCCCGCCCTCCATTCGGAAAAGCTGACCACGACTCCATTTTGTTGATCCCTGCCTACAGACAGAAACTAAAAGAAGAAGCTCCCACGCTGAGGTCTGTCCAACGCTGGTCCGACCAATCTGATTCCACACTCCAAGACTGCTTCCATCACGTGGACTGGGATATGTTTCGTATTGCGTCAGACAACAACATTGACGAATATGCTGATTCGGTGTGCGAGTTCATTAGAACGTGCGTTGAAGATGTCGTTCCCAGAGCAACGATTAAAACAATCCCAAACCAGAAACTGTGGATTGATGGCAGCATTCGCGTGAAACTGAAAGCGCGAACCACTGCTTTTAAACAGGGCATGGTGACCGGAAACATGACCGAATACAAACAGTGTAGCTATACCCTCCGCAAGGCAATCAAACAAGCTAAGCGTCAGTATAGAGACAAAGTAGAATCTCAATTCAACAGCTCAGACACAAGAGGTATGTGGCAGGGTCTACAGTCAATCACGGATTACAAAAAGAAAACCAGCCCCGTCACGGCCCAGGATGTCTTGCTCCCAGGCAGACTAAATAACTTTTTTGCCCGCTTTGAGGACAATACAGCACCACTGACATGGCCTGCAACCAAAACATGCGGTCTCTCCTTCACTGCAGCCGAGGTGAGTAAAACATTTAAACGTGTTAACCCTCGCAAACGGCATCCCCAGCCGCGCCCTCAGAGCATGCACAGACCAGCTGGCTGGTGTGTTTACGGACATATTCAATCAATCCCTATCCCAGTCTGCTGTTCCCACATGCTTCAAGAGGGCCACCATTGTTCCTGTTCCCAAGAAAGCTAAGGTAACTGAGTTAAACGACTACCGCCCCGTAGCACTCACTTCCGTCATCATGAAGTGCTTTGAGAGACGAGGCAAGGATCATATCACCTCCACCCTACCTGACACCCTAGACCCACTCCAATTTGCTTACCGCCCAAATAGGTCCACAGACGATGCAATCTCAACCACACTGCACACTGCCCTAACCCATCTGGACAAGAGGAATACCTATGTGAGAATGCTGTTCATCGACTACAGCTCGGCATTTAACACCATAGTACCCTCCAAGCTCGAGACCCTGGGTCTCGACCCCGCCCTGTGCAACTGGGTACTGGACTTCCTGACGGGCCGCCCCCAGGTGGTGAGGGTAGGCAACAACATCTCCACCCCGCTGATCCTCAACACTGGGGCCTCACAAGGGTGAGTTCTGAGCCCTCTCCTGTACTCCCTGTTCACCCACGACTGTGTGGCCACGCACGCCTCCAACTCAATCATCAAGTTTGCGGACGACACAACAGTGGTAGGCTTGATTACCAACAACGACGAGACGGCCTACAGGGAGGAGGTGAGGGCCCTCGGAGTGTGGTGTCAGGAAAATAACCTCACTCTCAACGTCAACAAAACTAAGGAGATGATTGCGGACTTCAGGAAACAGCAGAGGGAACACCCCCCTATCCACATCGATGGAACAGTAGTGGAGAGGGTAGTAAGTTTTAAGTTCCTCGGCATACACATCACAGACAAACTGAATTGGTCCACCCACACAGACAGCATCGTGAAGAAGGCGCAGCAGTGCCACTTCAACCTCAGGAGGCTGAAGAAATTCGGCTTGTCACCAAAAGCACTCACAAACTTCTACAGATGCACAATCGAGAGCATCCTGGTGGGCTGTATCACCGCCTGGTACGGCAACTGCTCCGCCCACACCCGTAAGGCTCTCCAGAGGGTAGTGAGGTCTGCACAACGCATCACCGGGGGCAAACTACCTGCCCTCCAGGACACCTACAAAACCCGATGTTACAGGAAGGCCATGAAGATCATCAAGGACAACAACCACCCGAGCCACTGCCTGTTCACCCCACTATCATCCAGAAGGCGAGGTCAGTACAGGTGCATCAAAGCTGGGACCGAGAGACTGAAAAACAGCTTCTATCTCAAGGCCATCAGACTGTTAAACAGCCACCACTAACATTGAGTGGCTGCTGCCAACACACTGACTCAACTCCAGCCACTTTAATAATGGGAATTGATGGGAAATGATGTAAAATATATCTCTAGCCACTTTAAACAATGCTACCTAATATAATGTTCACATACCCTACATTATTCATCTCATATGTATACATATATACTGTACTCTATATCATCTACTGCATCTTTATGTAATACATGTATCACTAGCCACTTTAACTATGCCACTTTGTTTACATACTCATCTCATATGTATATACTGTACTCGATACCATCGACTGTATCTTGCCTATGACGCTCTGTACCATCACTCATTCATATATCTTTATGTACATATTATTTATCCCCCTACACTTGTGTGTATAAGACAGTAGTTTTGGAATTGTTAGTTAGATTACTTGTTGGTTATTACTGCATTGTCGGAACTAGAAGCACAAGCATTTCGCTACACTCACATTAACATCTGCTAACCATGTGTATGTGACAAATAAAATTTGATTTGATTCAATTTGATATGTTTGTAACCCGTTGTATATAAGTGATCATGTCCTTGAACCCGGTGTTTGGAGGATATATTGGCACGGTTTTTACATAATTATATTACCCGACCACCCCTAGTAAAACTAATCCTGTCTGAATAGGGCTATAGGCGGATGCAGTGGATAGAGATGGATCCAATGCCAAAAACAGATCTCCAACTTTTGGAGCTAATTAGATTAATGCGGTGGCGTGGACATCGACTTTAGGGGGCTAGCTAACATCGACATGACAGAGTTTCCATGCAATTTGTTTAGCTAGCATTTGTGGATTATCATACTAGCTAGCTAGTTATCTTTACCTTTGAACTCACCTATAGTTTCTAGCTATCTAAATTAGCTAACAAGCTAGCATCCTTTATCAGCACACAAACAAGAGTGGTTCCAACTAGCTACTGTATTAGCAAAATTGTGATAACTAGCTAACACCTTTCATCTGTGGTAGTTATCTATTGTTAGCAAGTATTGTTAAACACTAGCTATTATTATAATTATTAGTTTGAAGTGGATAACATAACTAGCTACGCCTAAATGGTTGAAATCATGATAATGAGGACAGTAATGTAGCTTGTGGCTATGCTAAATTGCCATACATTCCTCTTCTCTCCCACAAGGTCTCAGACTCCAGGATGGGAAAAGCGTAACAATAAAGAAATGGGTGAGGACACAGAAGGGGACCATGAGACCCTGTTGTATCTGTTAATACATTTCTATTCTGACTTGTAATGTTAAAAAGGGGAGAAAAACCCTGACAAAAAAAATATAAAGTAAAAGTAGAGTAACTGCAGTCGACTGTGGTATTTTGGTCACAGTAATTGCAGAATAACGGCAGTATACTGCAGTTGAATGGCAGTTATAATGCAAAATTACTGCAGTAGAAAAAAATGTCATATTGAATGCAGTATTTACTGCATACAGCAGGTTAGGGTTAGGGTTAGGGACTGCAATCTTTTTTTGTAAGGGAAGACACCCCTGTTTATCGGAATTAGCTAGGCTACTCACTACCAAGGATAGGCTACAGATTTGAGTCACTGCACTTAAATGTTTTCCCCAATGTATCCTTCTATTAAATTCCATGTTGTTCTTACTATGTACTGCATGTTTGACGAGATGATATACTGTTATAAAATGTTTGTACATTTTTAAATGTCCAGAAGGGATCCACTTTCTTTTAAGGTTACAGAGCTGTCATTATCATTGAAAGCAAATCTATTAAGTGGTATATCTGTTCTATGTGCCCTATTTCTATGATTGTTATGTTTAATTTGTGCTCTTTTACTTTCACTTTTGTACACCAGTTTCAAACTGCTGAAAATACAATATTCTTGTTTATGGAAAATATATTTCACAGCTGTTTAGATGGTACAATGATTCTCTACACCATGATTGCTTGTATTGACCAGGAAATGGCGGAGCAATATCTGCATATTGCACCTTTAAAAGTATATTTTCAGCAGTTATAAATGTTGGTAACTCATTTGTTAATGATCAGTGGATTGCCATTTTTTTTGTTAAATGTATAATTTTAGAAGCTATAAATGTTTATAACTCAATTATAAATGTTCATAGGTCTGTCACTTTAAAATAAGATATACTTTTAGCAGTTATACATGTGGGTAAATAATTTATAGATTATTTTAGAGTTCATTCAGAGTTTAGACATACTTATAGGTAGTATTGGGTACTCATCACTGTATACACGAGAGAAGACTCAACACTTTGTTAAACAAGTTCAGCCAATGAATGGTGGGTATGAAGACCCAAACATTTATTGTAAGAGGATACCTCCTCTACTGTTCACCAACCAAAGGTATCATGGTTATCATTTCACACCAGAGCGTTCACTATACTTGGACTTTCATAGAGAACTGGTCATTTAACTGAGAAACAATTGAAAATAAGGTTGCATGATGATACATAAGGGTTCATCTTATAAGTGCATTTATAAATGGTTAATAACTGGAGGTAAATATTGGCTCACTATTTGGCAAATACTGACCAGTTATTTTGACCAATGTAATATAACCAACCATTTATGAATGGTTTATAATGAATTTACAAAAGACTAAATAACCAGTATTGATGTAATTATAACCCCTTTATAAATCGTTTACAAATGGAACCTCATTGTAAAGTGTTACCAATCTGGTAATACTGAATAGATATTCAACCACACTGACGCACATACAGTACAAATACTGCAAGTAATATCCCAGATGAATCAGTAAGATACTATATCTGACAATCATATCAATTTACAAAATGTACTCCTACAAAAAGCGAGCATTCAAAGACACCAGTTGATGTGTTGATATGAAGAGGTCTTGAAATTGTTGCCACCAAATTAACCTTATACTAATAGGATTTGAGGTAGATAACATTAATTTGGCGTGTTTTCTTTTCAAGCCAATACACAAAACGGAAACTGCTAAAAATGTATTTCCATTTTCTTCTTGCTGCCTTCTCTCACGCTTTTTCTCCTTTATTTGAGATGAGGAGATAGTGAATATTAATGTACTATCTTATCTTGTCACATCCTATGAAATTATTGGAGAGGATGTGATTAGTTGAACAATGGCATGAGAACATGCTTTATGGAAGCTATCCAGTGTCTGAGACAAAAGGAGTGAAGCTGTTCCAGAGTGAGACAGATAGTCATGCAGGAAGAAGACTTGTCTTGATGGCAGTCAATGCCCTTGTCTCTGGATCTTGATTCACACAATGGGATTTGTAAGGGTCCATGAATTAACGATACATCCATGGCCATCGGTGCTACCCATTCACACATGATTACCATTTTATTATTGTTTAAAGGCCATTTAGGATGGGGGGAAACAGTCCTGAGCCAATGGCAGAGAGCTGCTTCTTAGCGCTGAGTTTTGGGCCGGTTAAATGCACCATTATGCCTTTTAAAATTAGCTCCACCCGTCAGGGGCCGAAAACGAACGTAGCTTTCTGGCTATCAATGGGCACCACTTAGAAGAAACAATGCTCTGTCGAGGCCCACCAGTTTACTCATCAATGAACATCAAAGATGAATGAGCCCTCACTGACAGCTTTGTTTTGACTTTGCTACCCACAAAGCCCTGCTCAATATCATCCTAGGAGCACCCCTAACAGGTGCTCCCGGCTCCTCAATGCACCGTTTGAGGGGATGCAGGGGGGCCCCTAGACTGCATCCGCTTTAATCCATCACACTAAAAAACACTTTGAAAACAAACGTTTGTTTGGCCAAAGTCCTGGAGGCCGGCTAGGTTGTCTGTCTGGCCAGGCTTTCTGCTCTTTATACCAGTGCCTTTGTCAAGGCTTCAGCCGTTCCTTCCCTGCTCGTTTGAACAGGACATTAAATGAGACCCGGGAGGATCCGATTCCCAGCCATTTCCCAGAAGAGGAATATACAGTAACACCGGCCAATTGTCTGGATTATGACAACAGTGCCTGGAGGAGAGAAAAAAGCCAACAACCTAACAAACAAAAAAAACACTGGCAAAATAAACAGCATCGACAGAAGATCAATTATTATTTTTAATTATTATTCATGTTGTTCTTTAGATCGGAAGTGTCGTTAGACGGTTAATTTTCAGAGCACTTTCCGTGCGAGACGGTGGTAAAACTCGAGATAGGTAGGTCTAGCTACTTCATGGGAGATATGAAATACTCCACTCTTCTTCATTTGAAAAGAGAGAGCCAGCATTGAGCATTTTAGTCTAGAGATGTTTGAGATAAGATGCGATGGCAGATCAATATGTGCTCTATGGTGGCAGATCCCCGAGACCTTGTCTCTCTGTGCCGGAGAGTATCAGCGATGCTGCAGCGAGGGAGGCAGACTGACTCTACACTGCCTTCCCCATAGCTCCATTTCAGCATGCTGCCATTATCTACACTGTCTTCCACTGACACACAAATGTGCATATTTAACCCTAGCACTGAGAGAGAGACAGGAAATATCTAAATGAAACCCTCAGAAATGTTGGAAGATAAATCTACAGTTAAAATATTTGCTATGAAATTAGCCCCGTCACATTAGGTAGAACACGATAAAAGATATCCATGGGGGTGATTAGATAAAAAATCCTATATTTGATTGTGGGAGATGCATAGCAATGGTATGTGCACATTTGTTATTGCTGTATGTGTGACTAAAGCGAGGTACGCAGCCTGTCGGGTTAACTCAATTTGTTATCCTTCACATCGCCATGGCATTCCATATTTCAATATTCAGTTCTACTGTCTATATGAAAGGCCTGGGGAAAAAAACTAAAGTAAAACCTTTTGGAATATCTACCAGTGCTTTTAAGAAGCTTTGGTGTGAAAGTGATCCAACTCATTTAATTTCCAGTCAGATAGGCTACAACACAACGTGCTATTGAGTTTTAAAAGACAAACACATGGCCTGGAAACTCTCACACACATCCACACACATACAGACATCAACTCAGCAAGTACAAGTGGGTTATGGCTTCTCTTTTGATGTGTTTTTTAACAGCTTCTTTTATCTCCATCCCACATTGCTGTGTGTTTTTCCCTGTTCTTCAGATTTCATCGGTTTGTAACCTCTGAATGTCTTGTCAACTCTATGTTATAACAAGATGAAATAATTTAAAAAAGTAGTTATTTTCTTGATTTTTATTCCGGTCAACAGTTCAGATCCTACCAGGGCACCGAGACAAATAATCTCTGGCCAGCATCCATAACAACCTGCTGAATAGAGCAGTGAATAAATACACATTTGTGTACATTATACACGAGAGCAGTGCTGGGGGTTTAGCAGGATTTTACAGGAAGTGTGTGGGGGTGGGGAATAACAGCAGAACTCACTGAGGTAGACTACCAATCATTCAGTGCCTGCTGCCACATAGCTCATATTGTCAGTTCCCAGTTTAAAGAAACCTGAGCAGCTTCAAAGATCTTTTCAAAGCCTTAATCCTAATAGCTCATGGTTTGTTCTGTCACATCAGAGGAGTGAGAGGGAGGTAGAGGGAATAACGCATCAGGGACTGGCAAAGATTCTTAAGGGGGGAGATTGGCAGAGGATTTGCTGTGCGGGAGGACTGAAATCTGAAATATCGGCAGACAGAAAGCCTGCTGTAATAGATATGAAATAGGTCTTCTCAACACCATGAAAGGCTGACATTTCCCACGAAAGTTTGTCATGAGGCTCTTTATTCCCTCTTGTCTATCAGTGTTTGTACTGACACTTTGTCCACTGTGGAAATCCGCAAGTGTCACTCTCACAGGATAGAACAGGATTGGACATTTTAAATGTTCTCTTTCCTTGACTGCTTTCAATTTCTAGTAAGAGAACAATTCAGTCAGGGGCCATTTTATAAACCTGCTTTTCCACAGCACTCGAGTTAAGATTCAACACAGAGCATCTGTTTCCTGATTATGAGGCTGACCCTCTGTAGTTGGAGCTACTACCATTTAGACGACAATGCGCGGTTTACTATAAGCCTTTACTGTATTTTATAGGCCAAATACATATTTATCTTGTATGTAGCAATGCTGGGAGTAGGTCAAAACATGTAATTAATGTTGAATAACCATTAGTTATCCTCAGAAAATACTGCAATAAGATAATACCTTTATAACAATGAAAAATAATTCAAAATCAGTAATGCCAAAACATACAGTAACTGTATCAGTTGTGTGTTTACTCCTAACCTCCCTGACTCTTTGTCTGCTGGTCAGTGTGTCTCATTCATTTCACCTGATGCAAGAGACAAAGAGATGGGGCCCATGTAGCAACACAGCACAAGTGTCGTGTTAATTGGTTGCCCATGGGAAAGCAGCCATTGATTTCCTGTCAGCACATTTAGAAACACGGCTGTTTACCTTTGCAATGAAGCATTGGATTCCATTGATACAGCGATAAAACAGGTTTCACTCAACAGGAGCAGCAAACAGCAGCACAACATGCCAGACACACATCTAGCTTCTCCCGTGGGAACAAAAATATAACCATGGTCTCTAATTGTGCAGCATTTAGAGAAATAAAAGTTGCAAATTGAACACAATACACTACATGGATTGACTTTTCAAAGACGAGCATAGTTCTATATATTCATTTTGTTGGAGGTTAATGTTTGTAGACAGGTTTGATAGTGAGCAAAGTGAAAACCCCTCTAGTGCTTGTTATTTCACACCCCTGTGGCTAGGATCAGGGCCAGACACTGCACAGTAAACACACACGGGAGAGAAGACATGTTGGTACTGGTAGAGAACCCAGCTAATGATCCCACAACTCAGAATCCGCACCCTGGCTTTCCTTGTCTCAACTCAACAGGTCAGGTTGTCCTATGTCCTCTCATTGCTGTTAGCTGTCTAATAAAATGAGCAAAGTGAATGAATATAAAGAAAAATATGCTAATCAGAGTCATCACTACAGGGACTGAAAACATAATGAATGAAATGCAGCTTTTAGATATGAAGAATGGAGATTCACAATTCAATTCAACACATTATCTCCATATGTTTAAATGGTTCAACACATCCTGTCCTCTATGCAGGAAGCTATTATCTGGATGTAATAACAGCTACAGTAGTACCATCTCTGATCATGATGCCAGAAGGCTGCTGATCCAACCATACACAGTTAAAGACAGGCTCTGTTGCAAAGGGCAGTTGGCCACTGCAGGCGTGGGCATTCACTGCCAATGATCCAATCACAGACAGAGAGAGGAGCTGCAGGTTTGTCTGCTATAGGGCCATGTGGAGGCTTGTGAATGGGCTGAGGTGGGAGGGCAGAGAACTATCTCTACCCGAGAGGTCACTACAGCCCAACCTCTCATGATATGCATGTTGCCTCCCTTCCTTATCACACATATCGGGGTAGGCTTCTGGCATGAGCAACTAGACAGGGATATCATGGTAACCGCATACAATTAGCCATGCAGAAAATATCTTGTGGGATAATGTGAAATGCCATTTTGGTTGAATGTCCTGTATGTACCTTCGTATGACAGTGTGCACAATAACAATGGTGGATGGATAACATCATTAAGGATAAAGAACAACAAAACTAGCATGGACCCTCTGGATCCCGTGACTGACATTACAGGAGCCTGTTTAAAGTAGGGCATTGTCTCAAGCACTTTCCTGTATTTGTCAGATACTGTCGATGTCAGTCTTTGAAATGCAAGGCCATAGAATTAATGATTTTGCCACTGCACACTGATATCTACATGAATGGACACGTGATTTCAGCTCCTTAACTGATGTACAGTGGAAACCATTCCAGACACAAGGTTCTCATTCAGGAGGTCATTTTATATCTAATCAAATCCAATTCAAGTGTGGCCATTTCAATTAAACATCCCCTCACGTGTCACTGTAAAGTGTCAGACCACAAGTTAAATTGGAATCAGATTTTAAAGTGAAGAATAAGGAATAACTATTTTTCAGCATAGCATATGCATATATGATAGACCCCTGCCATACATACAGCAAAAAAAAACATTTTTTCACTCCACATTATTGGTTTCTTTCTCTCATTATTATGATTATTAATTTCATACCAGATTATCTCCGAAGATACAAAATGGTGTCACTATAGTTTTAATTAAGTGTTTGTAATGGTTCCATGAGCAGTCTATGAAAAACTCTGCCTTATAACGTTCATTAACCTTTTGGAAAATATGCTCAAAAGTATCTATGCATTACAAACACCAGAGAAATAGATTACTATTTGCACACTGAACTACCCTATATGAAATCATACAGAAATATGAAGGCTCACTTGTAATTAATAGGAAGCCTACCTTATGCAACCTTGATAAATATTATAGATATATCCCCAGACAAAATCAAATAGTTTATCTTTATGATTATTTTCACCAGAGAAGAACACCATTCAAACCTATTTCTGTTTCTAAAATATTGACGAAATGACAGTGGTTATAAAGCAGGGTTTTGCATTCATCAAATAGATAGATACATGGACAGATATATAGGCCTAATAAATACTATTAGGTCCCCTTTAGACAGGCTACTCAAGGGCACCACGACGACCCCTGGTGGTGGGGCATTGGAATTAGATGGAGGATAACGTTTGAATTTTGGCTTTACCTGTTTCAAAGAGCGCCTGTTCTCTGTCGGCTAAACGTCGGCCGTCCTCCCTGCTCCATCACAGTCCCACTGCATTCATGACCTGAAATCAACTCAAATGTTTTACTTAAAAAATTATTTGAATTATTCAAAGTTAATCACTGCCTAGTAGGCCCATAGGCTAACCTACTCTAAATCAATTTCTGAAACTCGAAGCGGTTTCTATATATGGACAAGTTATCTTCTATGCAAGTGATCGCATTTTCATCTTCACACAGAATCACGTTTCAATCTCAAGAAGTCGTGTGTGGTCTCTCACAGCTAGAACGTATTTCTGTAGACCTCTTGGTCTGTCTCCATTAATTGCAAAGTTGCTGAATGATGAATGTTCAGCAATCCCATAGTAGGCCTATATTTATATTTGAAATTACATTGTCGATGGATAATTATGTCATTCATTATCCTCAACACCTAAACATATTCTAATGAGATACATTCACTCTAATGGCACTTACGTGTACAAAAAGGAAATCCATAAACATACAAGGAGAAAAGTCAAGTATTTCCAAGCTCTTTATAACAACAATTTAGAACAGACAAGTGCTTTTCAAACCTTCGATTTGATTCAGTCAGGCGGCCTGTTGACATGAAAACATTTGGGTTATAGTGCCACCCTCTGTTTAGTAAGTCAAATGCACCTTCATTTATTAATTTCTGTTTGGTGTACCTCAAACACAGTTAATAGACCGTCTTAAAACAATGTGATTTCCAGAAGATTTTTTAGAAACAACATATGTATAAATTCATAACTTAAAAATAAACCCAGTCCCTTATGTTAAGATATTGTAGATGCTTTATATAGTCTTGATGATAAGCGATACGCTGCACTTGAAGCAGGGAGGTGTTTTCCAAAACAATACGGTAGGCCTAATGATGGTTACAGTAATTAGGGGGGCTGATGATGCCAATCGCCTGTGTGTGTGTTTCATTCATCACTCCAAACAACAGGGCTTGTGCAATCAACATCTGTTGTGACAGACAACCTCCCCTTTTCTTAGAATGGTCCACTTCTGATGAAGGGTGTCATACCAAACTGATAGCCCATGGCAGATTACACTCTTCCACTTTGACCTCCACACTCCATTACATGACCAGCTGCCATTCAATGGATGTATTTAGACTTGAAGGAAACCCTGGAAAGGAGAGATGGTCTCAAGTACAAGCTGTGCCATGATACAGCGCTCCAGGTACATTGACGGTGCCAGAGAAATAGACTACCACGCTCACTGACACTCTCGTGTTGACCTTCTAGCATTACATATCCTGTTTCCCTTGATATAGAATCTGCAGCAGATGTTAACTGCAATTCTCATGAAAATAGGTTGAGTTTAAAGAGTACTTTTTTTTGCTGCATTATGAAATAGTCCTACTCTATAATAGACTGCTCAAAAAAAATAAAAGGAACACTTAAACAACACAGTGTAACTCCAAGTCAATCACACTTCTGTGAAATCAAACTGTCCACTTAGGAAGCAACACTGATTGACAAGAAATTTCACATGCTGTTGTGCAAATAGAATAGACAACAGGTGGAAATTATAGGCAATTAGCAAGACACCCCCAATAAAGGAGTGGTTCTGCAGGTGGTGACCACAGACGACTTCTCAGTTCCTATGCTTCCTGGCTGATGTTTTGGTCAATTTTGAATGCTGGCGGTGCTTTCACTCTAGTGGTAGCATGAGACGGAGTCTACAACCCACACAAGTGGCTCAGGTAGTGCAGCTCATCCAGGATGGAACATCAATGCGAGCTGTGGCAAGAAGGTTTGCTGTGTCTGTCAGCGTAGTGTCCAGAGCATGGAGGCGCTACCAGGAGACAGGCCAGTACATCAGGAGACATGGAGACCGTAGGAGGGCAACAACCCAGCAGCAGGACTGCTACCTCCGCCTGTGTGCAAGGAGGAGCAGGAGGAGCACCGCCAGAGCCCTGCAAAATGACCTCCAGCAGGCCACAAATGTGCATGTGTCTGCTCAAACGGTCAGAAACATACTCCATGAGGGTGGTATGAGGGCCCGATATCCACAGGTGGAGGTTGTGCTTACAGCCCAACACCGTGCAGGACGTTCGGCATTTGCCAGAGAACACCAAGATTGGCAAATTCGCCACTGGCGCCCTGTGCTCTTCACAGATGAAAGCAGATTCACACTGAGCACATGTGACAGACGTGATAGAGTCTGGAGATGCCATGGAGAATGTTCTGCTGCCTGCAACATCCTCCAGCATGACCGGTTTGGCGGTGGGTCAGTCATGGTGTGGGGTGGCATTTGTTTGGGGGGCCGCACAGCCCTCCATGTGCTCGCCAGAGGTAGCCTGACTGCTATTAGGTACCGAGATGAGCTCCTCAGACCCCTTGTGAGACCATATGCTGGTGCGGTTGGCCCTGGGTTCCTCCTAATGCAAGACAATGCTAGACCTCATGTGGCTGGAGTGTGTCAGCAGATCCTGCAAGAGGAAGGCGTTGATGCTATGGACTGGCCCGCCCGTTCCCCAGACCTAAATCCAATTGAGCACATCTGGGACATGTCTCGCTCCATCCACCAACGCCACGTTGCACCAGACTGTCCAGGAGTTGGCGGATGCTTTAGTCCAGGGCTGGGAGGAGATCCCTCAAGAGACCATCCGCCACCTCATCAGGAGCATGCCCAGGTGTCTCGCTCCATCCACCAACGCCACGTTGCACCAGACTGTCCAGGAGTTGGCGGATGCTTTAGTCCAGGGCTGGGAGGAGATCCCTCAAGAGACCATCCGCCACCTCATCAGGAGCATGCCCAGGTGTTGTAAGGAGATCATGCAGGCACGTGGAGGCCACACACACTACTGAGCCTCATTTTGACTTGTTTTAAGGACATTACATCAAAGTTGGATCAGCCTGTAGTGTGGTTTTCCACTTTAGTTGAGTGTGACTCCAAATCCAGACCTCCATGGGTTGATAAATTTGATTTCCATTGATATCTTTTGTGTGATTTTGTTGTCAGCACATTCAACTATGTAAAGAAAAAAGTATTTAATAAGATTATTTCATTACATTCAGATCTAGGATGTGTTAATTTAGTGTCCCCTTTATTTTTTTGAGCAGTGTATATATATATATATATATAGCCACCCGGTGTATGTATGTACAGTGCCTTGCGAGATTATTCGGCCCCCTTGAACTTTGCGACCTTTTGCCACATTTCAGGCTTCAAACATAAAGATATAAAACTGTATTTTTTTGTGAAGAATCAACAACAAGTGGGACACAATCATGAAGTGGAACGACATTTATTGGATATTTCAAACGTTTTTAACAAATCAAAAACTGAAAAATTGGGCGTGCAAAATTATTCAGCCCCCTTAAGTTAATACTTTGCAGCGCCACCTTTTGCTGCGATTACAGCTGTAAGTCGCTTGGGGTATGTCTCTATCAGTTTTGCACATCGAGAGACTGAAATTTTTTCCCATTCCTCCTTGCAAAACAGCTCGAGCTCAGTGAGGTTGGATGGAGAGCATTTGTGAACAGCAGTTTTCAGTTCTTTCCACAGATTCTCGATTGGATTCAGGTCTGGACTTTGACTTGGCCATTCTAACACCTGGATATGTTTATTTTTGAACCATTCCATTGTAGATTTTGCTTTATGTTTTGGATCATTGTCTTGTTGGAAGACAAATCTCCGTCCCAGTCTCAGGTATTTTGCAGACTCCATCAGGTTTTCTTCCAGAATGGTCCTGTATTTGGCTCCATCCATCTTCCCATCAATTTTAACCATCTTCCCTGTCCCTGCTGAAGAAAAGCAGGCCCAAACCATGATGCTGTCCCTGCTGCCATCACCATGTTTGACAGTGGAGATAGTGTGTTCAGTGTGATGAGCGGTGTTGCTTTTACGCCAAACATAACGTTTTGCATTGTTGCCAAAAAGTTCAATTTTGGTTTCATCTGACCAGAGCACCTTCTTCCACATGTTTGGTGTGTCTCCCAGGTGGCTTGTGGCAAACTTTAAACAACACTTTTTATGGATATCTTTAAGAAATGGCTTTCTTCTTGCCACTCTTCCACAAAGGCCAGATGTGTGCAATATACGACTGATTGTTGTCCTATGGACCTCCCACCTCCCACCTCAGCTGTAGATCTCTGCAGTTCATCCAGAGTGATCATGGGCCTCTTGGCTGCATCTCTGATCAGTCTTCTCCTTGTATGAGCTGAAAGTTTAGAGGGACAGCCAGGTCTTGGTAGATTTGCAGTGGTCTGATACTCCTTCCATTTCAATATTATCGCTTGCACAGTGCTCCTTGGGATGTTTAAAGCTTGGGAAATCTTTTTGTATCCAAATCCGGCTTTAAACTTGTTCACAACAGTATCTCGGACCTGCCTGGTGTGTTCCTTGTTCTTCATGATGCTCTCTGCGCTTTTAACGGACCTCTGAGACTATCACAGTGCAGGTGCATTTATACTAAGACTTGATTACACACAGGTGGATTGTATTTATCATCATTAGTCATTTAGGTCAACATTGGATCATTCAGAGATCCTCACTGAACTTCTGGAGAGAGTTTGCTGCACTGAAAGTAAAGGGGCTGAATAATTTTGCACGCCCAATTTTTCAGTTTTTGATTTGTTAAAAAAGTTTGAAATATCCAATAAATGTCGTTCCACTTCATGATTGTGTCCCACTTGTTGTTGATTCTTCACAAAAAAATACAGTTTTATATCTTTATGAAGCCTGAAATGTGGCAAAAGGTCGCAAAGTTCAAGGGGGACGAATACTTTCGCAAGGCACTGTATATATATATATATATATATAAATACTAGTATCACGTTAAGCTGTACACTCCACAGAACTGGGCTTTATGGAAGAGTGGCCAGAAAAAAAGCCATTGCTTATTAAAGAAAAAAATAAGCAAACACGTTTGGTGTTCGCCAAAAGGCGTGTGGGAGACTCCCCAAACATATGGAAGTAGAAACTCTGGTCAGAGGAGCATAAAAGTGAGCTTTTTGGCCATCAAGGAAAATGATAACGCAAACCCAACACATCTCCTCTCCCCGAGAATACCATCCTCACAGTGAAGCATGGTGGTGTCAGCATCATGCTGTGGGGATGTTTTTCATCGGCAGTGACTGAGAAACTGGTCAGAATTGAAGGAATGATGGATGGCGCTAAATACAGGGAAATTCTTGAGGGAAACCTGTTTCAGTCTTCCAGAGATTTGAGACTGGGATGGAGGTTCACCTTCCAGCAAGACAATGACTGTAAGCATACTGCTAAAGGAACACTCGAGTGGTTTAAGGGAAACATTTAAAATGTATTGGAATGGCCTAGTCAAAGCCCAGACCTCATTCCAATTGAGAATATGACTTAGATATTGTTGTACACCAGCGGAACCCATCCTACTTGAACGAGCTGGAGCAGTTTACCCTTGAAGAATAGGCAAAATCCCAGTGGCTGGATGTGTCAAGCTTAGAGACATACCCCAAGAGACTTGCAGCTGTAATTGCTGCAAAAGGTGGCTCTACAAAGTATTGACTTGGGGGGGATAGTTATGCACACTCAAGTTCTTGTTTGTTTCACAATAAAAAATATGTTGCGTCTTCAAAGTGGTAGGCATTTTGTGTAAATCAGATGATACAAACCACCCAATTCTAACCCACAATTTCATCAGCTGTCTGGGTGGCTGGCCTCAGACGATCCCGCAAGTGAAGAAGCAGGATGTGGAGGTCCTGGGCTGCCGAAGTTACACGTGGTCTACGGTTTTGAGGCCGGTTGGATGTACTGCCAAATTCTCTAAAACAACGTTGGAGGCGGCATATGGTTGAGAAATTAACATAACATTATCTGGCAACAGCTCTGGTGAACATTCCTGCAGTCAACATGCCAATTGCACTCTCCCTTAAAACTTGAGTCATCTGTGGCATTGCGTGACAAAACTTCCCATTTTAGAGTGGCCAGCACAAGGTGCACCTATGTAATTATCATGCTCTTTAATCAGCTTCTTGATATCCCACACCTGTCAGCTGGATGGATTATCTTGACAAAGGACAAAATGCTCACTGACAGGGATGTAAAAAATTTGTGCACAAAATCTGAGAGAAATAAGCTTTTTGTGCATATGGAACATTTCTGGGATATTTTATATTAGTATATTTAGCTTACCTTTTTTATCCTACAACTTTATTCAATATTTTTAAAGTAACTTTGTTGCCTTATTGTTCACTGGAGGGCCTACAAGAGAATAACAAAAATCATTCACTTGGAAACCTGGTACCACAACTCTTCCACTTCACCAACACCTTCTAGTTGCCAGTGTCATTCTAGAAAGACTGATGCCCTAGGTCTCTTTCTTACAGATTCCTTTGCTTGAAAATACATTAATTTCAATAGAATAGAAACACACGGCAATGTAATAAGGTTGATATAGTAGTCGATCAAAGTCATCAGACCAAGTATTTTAATATATTTCACTACTTTCCTTAATTAAAACTTTTAAAACTTCTTCCACTACAAGCAAAAATATTTTTAAAGAGCTAAAGCAAGTCCCACAATTATTCTTTATGGAAAATAACATATTAATAATACAATTTTTGTGATTGTGATGTATATTTACAAGAAGGTAATTTGTAGCTCCAGCTTTAGCAGCAGTACCAAAGTTAAACACCAGGTAACACTGGAGCTAACTTGCCATTCACAGCTAATTTTCTGAAAGGGTCTGTGCTGTCTGGAATCTTGGATCAAGTAAAGGGTTGCTTTAAGAGCACATGGTTTCCAAAGAAAAATAATGCTCCAAAGAAAATAAAATTGTATTTGTTACATGCGCCGAATAGACCTTACCGGGAGATGTTTACTTACAAGCCCTTAACCAACAATGCAGTTCAAGAAATAGAGTTAAGAAAATATTTACTAAATAAACTAAAGTAAAAAATGTAATACAAAATAACAATGCCTAGGCTATATCCAGGGGGTACCGGTACCGAGTCAATGTGCGGGGTACAGGTTAGTCTAGGTAATGTGTATATGTAGGTACGGGTAAAGTGACTATGCATAGATAATTAAGAACTTATGTTAATTTCCAGCACCTGTTTGTAGACATTTGGCATGAAAAAACTAAAGCACACAACAAATCCACTTTATTTTAGTATTTTTAAATTCCTAAATATTCAGGGGTTAGATTAGAATAATTCTTCATTACATTTAAATCGTTTGCCTTTAGCCAGTGAATATGAGAATAGGTTCTCAATGGACTCACCTGCTGAAATAAAGGTTAATTAAAAAGGTGCGGATCTATAGGGGGGCATGTTCTGACGGGAGGCATAATTTAATGGCATTGTTCTATCAGACAATGCCTTCCCATATGAACATGCCCCCCCCCCCCCCAAACGATATGGCTCCATAAACCATGTACAAAGTGGAATATGGCTTTAATCTTCTAAACTGCAAGGACACTTCCTATACAGGTATATTAAATAAATACTAGATACAAAGCATATTGACTTTATAAAAACAACTGGCTTGTATAGGCTATGATGCTAGAAAGACTAGCGAGTACAGACTAGCCAGTTGTTTTTATAAAGTCACTATGCTTTGTGTTTAGTATTTATTTAGTATGCATTGTGGTGCTTAGTGCCCTGAAGATTATGACTGTCAATGAATTTGAGAGTGGTGCATTTCTCCAACTCCCATCTCTCGCCTCAGTTTAGTTTACCAAACAAAATTGGCAAAACTACAGAATCTGACTTTAATAATCATATCAGAGCCAGTACATTATTACATTTATGTGAAAAATTGTAAGCATTGGACAAGTGCTTGCTGGTTACGTCCAACAGGGGGCGTGGCCACGCAACGAGCTGCGCTTCCGTGTTTACAAAACCACGAAAAGGGAGGTGACTAGCGGCGAAACGTATGTTTGCCGAGAAAGAATAGAGCGGTGGTGAGGAAAGTGGCACTGTCAAATCATAGGCTGACTGCATGTTAAAAAAGACGTAGCTAATTCCAGATTGCGTTTTACAGCGGAATGTTCACTCGAAGGGGCCATGGAGACGTCAAGAAATCTACACAGAAAGTTCTGGACCCAAAGAAGGATGTATTGACCCGACTGAAGCACCTCCGCACACTGTTAGGTGAGTAAAACGTCAACGAGCTTTGCTGCTGCACCGAGCAGTGGCTCGCTCGCTTGATTATTGATAGTACCTGCCTCCAAGCAAGCTAACTAACGTTAGATGGCTCTGTAGCTAGCAACATGGGTGCATACCTTTTTGAGTTCAATGTTTTTTACAACGTCGAATACATTGATTTGTCGTCACGCTGATATAAACGTGGAACGTGTTAGCTAACGTTATTAAGCCAAGCCATCCCTTGTGGCTAGCGCGTCTGTCTAACTAGCAAGCCACAATGTCATTGTAGAACGGCTGGCTAAATTAATTGATTAGCATGCCAGTCAGCAGCACAGCAGGCAGGTTTTCAAAAACCAACGCATTACCTTTAACCACCTAGCTTTGTGCTAACAGGGTACTTAGCTTAATATCACTGGTACTAACTAGATAACCAGTTTTGTTATGCAAGTTGGCTGCAATTGTTAACTATAAACTTCGTCCTTCAAGGGCTAGCAAACACAGCCACTGTTTAACTTATTGTAATGTAACTTAGATCGCCAGTTTACACTAACAACATAGGCATTGTTTGTAGCCACAGCCTGAAATTAAGTACTGCAAAAACGTTCATTACAAGCCAGAATGCTGGATACAAGTACATTTAAAGTTACTCTACCGGTTGGTCCTTCTAGTACTCGAAATTTGAGACAAAATATAAATTATATACCCGAGTTTTTGGAGTGCAGGTACTGCCATCGAGCACACAACCATGTAAACTAAACACCTGTAAGACTTCGATTTGTATGCATGCACCGCGTGCATGTACTTCTGTCATGTGCACGTGCCTTAAGTGATGCGCAAACAAATGTTGATTGTCACAAACAGATAACTGCATTTAATAATCATTTCCTGTTGATATTTTGTCAGAATTAATAACCAACCCCACTGACATTTTGCAGAGTAAGTTAAAATATAATTGTATTTAACATCCATGGCAGACAAGGGATGTTTGTCAATATTGCTAAATAGGGAGAAAAAAAACGACTCCCACCGTCTTCGTATGGTGTTTTCATGAAGCTCACTTTGATGCGGTATGTTAGTGTATATACAGGGAGTTCCGGCCCTCTCCTCGCCCCTACCTGGGCTCAAACCAGTGGACCCTCCGCGCACATCAGCTCCCACGAAGCATAGTTACCTATCACTCCACGAAAGCCGCGGTCCTTACAGAATAAGGGAAACGACTACTTCAAGTCTCAGAGCGAGTGACGTCACCAATTGAAACGCTATTCGCGCGCACCCGCTACCGAGCTAGCCACTTCACGCCGGTTACGCTAGTTGGACCTTTGCAATTTACTCACCTTGTCTGAATCCTGCTCGCTGACCTATATAACCCCTATATCTGGGATGATCCTAACCGTCAACCACTTTATATACTACTTCTGTGTACGAATCTTCATCTCACAACCACTGTATTACAATTGCTGAAGTAGTGCATAAATGGTTAATGGGCTACCGCTACACTTTCGGCATATCAGGGCACTTTCCTGCTGACACTGCAGATTCAATGTCAAGACTTGTATTGTCAAGAATCAAGATAGAGGTCAACAGCGGGCCGAGGCAGTCTGTTACTTCTGTTTTACTTGTCCTCATGTGTGGGTAAAAATAAGGCAAATCAAATGTTATTTGTCACAGTGAAATGCTTAGTTACGGGTCCTTTTCTAACAATGCAAGGATAAAGTTACAACAAAGGAGTAAATATATTGTGAATAACAAATAATGATAACGATTAAAAAAATACAAACGTGGCTATATACAGGGAGTACCAGGTAATAACGTGGCTATATACAGGGAGTACCGGGTAATAACTTGACTATATACAGGGAGTACCGGGTAATAACGTGGCTATATACAGGGAGTACCGGGTAATGACGTGGCTATATACAGGGAGTACCGGCTAATGACGTGGCTATATACAGGGAGTACCGGCTAATGACGTGGCTATATACAGGGAGTACCGGGTATTGACGTGGCTATATACAGGGAGTACCGGGTATTAACGTGGCTATATACAGGGAGTACCGGGTATTAACGTGGCTATATACAGGGAGTACCGGGTAATAACGTGGCTATATACAGGGAGTACCGGGTATTGACGTGGCTATATACAGGGAGTACCGGGTATTAACGTGGCTATATACAGGGAGTACCGGGTATTAACGTGGCTATATACAGGGAGTACCGGGTAATAACGTGGCTGTATACAGGGAGTACCGGGTAATAACGTGGCTATATACAGGGAGTACCGGGTATTAACGTGGCTGTATACAGGGAGTACCGGGTATTAACGTGGCTGTATACAGGGAGTACCGGGTAATAACGTGGCTGTATACAGGGAGTACCGGGTAATAACGTGGCTGTATACAGGGAGTACCGGGTAATAACGTGGCTATATACAGGGAGTACCGGGTAATAACGTGGCTGTATACAGGGAGTACCGGGTAATAACGTGGCTGTATACAGGGAGTACCAGTACCGAGTTGATGTGCAGAGGTACGAGGTAGTTGAGGTAAATACATTATATTCATTATATATACAAAAGTATGTGGACACCCCTTCAAATTAGTGGACTTGGCTATTTCAGCCACACCCATTGCTGACAGGTGTATCAAATTGAGCACGCAGCCATGCAATCTCCATAGACAAACATTTGCAGTTGCTTGCCCTTACTGAAGAGCTCAGTGACTTTCAACGTGGCACAGTCATAGGATGCCACCTTTCCAACAAGTCAGTTCGTCAAATTTCTGCCCTGCTTGAGCTACCCCGGTCAACTGTAAGTGTTGTTGTTGTGAAATAGAAACTTCTAGGAGCAACAATGGCTCAGCTGTGAAGTGGTCGGCTCAGAACGGGAGCACTGATGCACATAGCATGTAAAAATAGTCTGTCCTTAGTTGCAACACTCACTACCGAGTTCCAAACACTCTCTGGAAACAACGTCAGCACAACAACTGTTCGTTGGGAGCTTCATGCAATGGGTTTCCATGGTCGAGCGGCTGCTCACAAGCCTAAGATCACCATGTGAAATGCAAAGCGTCGGCTGGAGTGGTGTAAAGCTTGCTGCCATTGGACTCTGGAGCAGTGGAAACACATTCTCTGGAGTGAAGTGAATCACACTTCATCTGGCAGTCCGTCAGACAAATCTGGGTTTGGTGGATGCCAGGAGAACGCTACTTGTCCCAATGCAAAGTGCCAACTGATGGTCTGGGGCTGTTTTCCATGGTTCGGTCTAGGCCCCTTACTTCCAGTGAAGGGAAATCTTAACGCTACAATGTACAATGAAATTCTAGACTATTCTGTGCTTCCAGCTTTGTGGCAACAGCTTGGGGAAGGCCCTCTCCGATTTCAGCTCGACAATACCCCCGTGCACAAAACGAGGTCCATACAGAAATGGTTTGTCGATGCTCTTGTGGCTGACTGGAAGCAAGTCCCCTCAGCAATGTTCCAGCATCTAGTGGAAAGCCTTCCCAGAAGAGTGGAGGCTGTTATAGCAGCAAAGGGGGGACCAACTCCATATTAATGTCCATGTATTTGGAATGAGATATTCAACAAGTAGGTGTCCATACTTTCAGTCATGTAGTGTATGTACGTATACAGTGGGGCAAAAAAGTATTTAGTCAGCCACCAATTGTGTAAGTTCTCCCACTTAAAAAGATGAGAGGCCTGTAATTGTCATCATAGGTACACTTCAACTATGACAGACAAAATGAGAAAAAAAATCCAGAACATCACATTGTAGGATTTTTAATGAATTATTTTGCAAATTATGGTGGAAAATAAGTATTTGGTCACCTACAAACAAGCAAGATTTCTGGCTCTCACAGACCTGTAACTTCTTCTTTAAGAGGCTCCTCTGTCCTCGACTCGTTACCTGTATTAATGGCACCTGTTTGAACTTGTTATCAGTATAAAAGACACCTGTCCACAACCTCAAACAGTCACACTCCAAACTCTACTATGGCCAAGACCAAAGAGCTGTCAAAGGACACCAGAAACAAAATTGTAGACCTGCACCAGGCTGGGAAGACTGAATCTGCAATAGGTAAGCAGCTTGGTTTGAAGAAATCAACTGTGGGAGCAATTATTAGGAAATGGAAGACATACAAGAACACTGACAGTCTCCCTCGATCTGGGGCTCCACGCAAGATCTCACCACGTGGGGTCAAAAAGATCATAAGAAATCCCAGAACCACACGGGGGGACCTAGTGAATGACCTGCAGAGAGCTGAGACCAAAGTAACAAAGCCTACCATCAGTAACACACTACGCCGCCAGGGACTCAAATCCTGCAGTGCCAGACGTGTCCCTCTGCTTAAGCCAGTAAATGTCCAGGCCCGTCTGAAGTTTGCTAGAGAGCATTTGGATGATCCAGAAGAAGATTGGAAGATGTCATATGGTCAGATGAAACCAAAATATAACTTTTTGGTATAAACTCAACTCGTTGTATTTGGAGGACAAAGAATGCTGAGTTGCATCCAAAGAACACCATACCTACTGTAAAGCATGGGGGTGGAAACATCATGCTTTGGGGCTGTTTTTCTGCAAAGGGACCAGGATGACTGATCCGTGTAAAGGAAAGAATGAATTGGGCCATGTATCGTGTGATTTTTTTTTTTTTAAATAAATAATAATAATAATATATCCCATTTAGCAGACGCTTTTGTCCAAAGCGACTTACAAGTCGGCTGGGGCCACTACTTTTACATATGGGTGGCCCCAGCGGGAATCGAACCCACGACGCTTGGCGTTGCAAGCGCCATGCTCTACCGACTGAGCCACCTTCCATCAGCAAGGGCATTGAAGATGAAACGTGGCTGGGTCATTCAGCATGACATTGATCCCAAACACACCGCCCGGGCACGAAGGAGTGACTTCATAAGAAGCATTTCAAGGTCCTGGAGTGACCTAGCCAGTCTCAAGATCTCAACCCCATAGAAAATCTTTGGAGGGAGTTGAAAGTCCGTGTTGCCCAGCAACAGCCCCAAAACATCACTGCTCTAGAGGAGATCTGCGTGGAGGAATGGGCCAAAATACCAGCAACAGTGTGTGAAAACCTTGTGAAGACTTACAGAAAATGTTTGACCTCTGTCATTGCCAACAAAGGGTATATAACAAAGTATTGAGAAACTTTATTGTTATTGACCAAATACTTATTTTCCACTGTAATTTGCAAATAAATCAATTAAAAATCCTACAATGTGATTTTCTGGATTTTGTTTTTCTAATTTTGTCTGTCATAGTTGAAGTGTACCTATGATGAAAATTACAGGCCTCATCTTTTTAAGTGGGAGAACTTGCACAATTGGTGGCTGACTAAATACTTTTTTGCCCCACTGTAGGTAGTGGTAAAGTGACTCTGAAACAGGACAGATAATATACAGTAAGTAGTAGGTCTGTTTGCAGTGGCTGATAGCTGGCCCTCCTTATTGACGTTCAATGACCATCCCCCTACTGCAGTCGGTGTTTGCAGCATAGGAAGGTTTTCCTCCTGGTCTGGTGCTAGCTTTTCCCGATGTGGACAGGAAGTGGAGATGAGTGATAAGGTGCTGCTTTACACAGTTTAGGTTGGCCTATTTTTTTTTTTTTGGCCTATTTTTTATTTTATTATTGCTCACTGCTCACCATGATGTGTGCTGCTATAAATGATGTTGAAAGCTTTGAAAACAATGTGATTTTCATGTTCAAAAGGCCTTTTTGTTAATGAGAACTCAGACACACACTTACGAAAGAACACAGGCAAATGTCACTGCACTCCCTTTGTTCTTACCGAAAGATAAAACATGCCACTTAAAATGTTTTTGATATCAAGATATTAAAGGTTCTTCTAAATGTCAGGGACATCCTGAAACCATTACCCCTATCCATGTTGATTCCGCTTGACTTAAGTTTGATTTAAGCCCAGTATCATAGCATGACATCACTAGGCTATGGTCAGTCGCAAGGCCAGGAATAGCTCCTGGTCCATTTGCCCTAAAAGTGCTTCTTTGCGTTGGTTTTGTGCCCAGTTAGCATGTATGTCATGTTGAGTATGAGAGCGGCTGCATGTTTATTTTCTGGTCATGCCTGGCTGGATCTGGCTGAGGTTGTTAATTACAGGAGCCTGCTCGACCACCTGATCACACACCTCCCCCGTCCATCTTAGCTGTGCATGGCTATTCCTTAACTATTCCTTACCTCAAAGGCAATGGAAAAAGCCTAGACAACAATTCAGAGAGAATTTGCTTTATTATTAATTTTTCTAAGATGCAGTGTAAACAACTTCCTTGACCTAAAACAGCAGGTAGCCTCCATGGGAACAATGGTAAATAAGTGCAAGTGTTGTTGGTGATAACTGTGTGTGTGTGTGTGTGTAAAAGGCAGAGGGAATGTTTACCACAGTGTCACTTCATCCTCTCCATGTTTTTGCTGTGAATGTTGGTGGGGTCAGGGTCAAATGGGATAGCTGCTGTTAGGAGGTAAAGCTCTGGGGAAACAATGACTGCCACATCGGAAACCCACTCAACAAGCTCCTTTTCCCTGTTGAGTCAAGCTGAGACCTCTTGGCATGTGATTTTCCTCTTTTCAAAACACACTGGATAGCTTTGAACTCGTTATCTTTAACCCCTGTCCACAGTGTAGCCTACTTTCGAACACTTTTCCATGTTCAACGTACCATAGGAAACAAGCGTATTGCTGTGATTCTGCTAATGCGTCAGAATTTAGATGCACATCTTAGCTAGGCTGCATTAATAAATGACAGTCAGGCTAGCCTATGTGACTGAGTAGTCTATTTTAGAAAGTCTGTGTATGTTCTTTGAGGTACAGGCTGAGCTTTACAATCAGCCTACTCACTTTCTCTGGACACCAGCTTATCAGAAAACTAAACCAGTCTAAATTTCCATGTCATTTACATCTACGCACGTTCAATCGTCTACCTCCTTGATGGGTGTCATTTGAGCAGTTCATGTAGCACTCTGACTGTAAATAAACTCTCAAAGAGCCTCTGTAATGATAACAAGCAACCTGCCTTCAGGGCATTATTTTTCATATGCTGGAGTTCTTGCAATGCTTGTACTGGACTGCATTTAGTGAAGTTGTCAAGCCCTCGAATAAGAGACACAGCTATTTAAAATATTTCTGATCTGCCTACTCGCTGAAGAAGTTAGGCCTAAGTTATCGCAATGAATATCACAGGGCGAAATACACCTTCTGCCCCGCCTTGAAGTCTATTATGTTGAGATTGAGAATGTGTTCATTAAGCTCACATTAAACAGTGCATTGTTCCTTTTGAAAAGGCTCACACACTGTAGGACAAGGCTAGTCATTTCATACCATAGAGAAAGGTGGGTCATTGTTGTAATTCACATTGACATCAGTGACATTGGAAACCACATAGGCCTAACCAACGGAAGCAATGAATGACTGAGGGGAGTACCTCATTGTATGTTATTGTTGTCAGCCAAATGAGTCAATAATACTTTTTCAGATCATTTTAATACTACAGCTTTAGTGAAGATCCAGACTAGGCTTATGTTTAGCTCAGTAATGGGATTCACAGTCAGTGGCATTTCAATCCTCTGCCATTGGCCTGACTCTGGTATGGATATCAAGTCCTGTGCCAGAAGCGGCAATCTCAAATCCATTGTGAATAGCTGGGCGTAGGTGTGAACTGTGCTATACAGGTTAGGTGACACTAGACAGCCATTAGCAGGTCTGTGTCTGTCTAGTGTTGCCATTAGGATGACAGTTTGTCATTATCTCCCTGGCAGGGTGCAGCTCGGCTAGCCCCAGTTCTCTCACCAGGCCTGCAGGGCTCAGGGCTGACACTGGTTCTGTGGGTGAGGCTGAGGAACAGAAGAGAGCGCAGCTTGGCCTGATCTTATGTAACAGTTTCCTCAGTGCCACTCCCATGGTTGTCCGTTATTATGGTGTACCTGTTAGACTTGCCAATTCCAGACAGTCATACTGTAATTTTGTCTGTTCCTGTGTGAATCATTGGACTCTATAGGCCTGGCCTAGGTCTAGTGACCAGAATAACTTATATCATACATTAGCTACAATAAAATATTACCCATAATTCTGATGTTAACTAGTGTATAAACACAGTGTAAAAAACATTTAACAACCATTTCCATGACATTGACTGAGCAGGTTAATCCAGGTGAAAGCTAAGATCCCTTATTGATGTAATTTGTTAAATCTACTTCAATCAATGTAGATCGGTTAAATAAGGATTTTAAGCCTTGAGAAATTTGAGATCTGGATTGTGTATGTGTGCCATTCAGAGGGTGAAGGGGCAAGAACAAATATTGAAGTGCCTTTTGAACGGGGTACAGTAGTAGGTGCCATGCGCACCGGTTTGTGTGGAACTGCAACGCTGCTGGGTTTTTCACATTTAACAGTTCAAGGGTCCACCACCCAAATGACATCTAGTAAACTTGACACAACTGTGGGAAGCATTGGAGTCAACATGGGCCAGTATCCCTGTGGAACTCTTTCGACACCTTGTAGAGGCCATGCCCCGATGAATTGAGGCTGTTCTGAGTGCAAAAGAGGAGGGTGCAACTCAATATTAGGACGGTGTTCCTAATGTTTGGTATACTCAGTGTACTATCTGTCTTTACCTTAAGATCAGGGTCAGCTCAGTCCACTCCTATTCCTGCCAGTGAGCTGGCCGGCCGGTGTGGGTGTGACGTCCCTAAGCTTGGTACAGCACCAAGATAAGCATCTGGCAGTATAAAGAAGCACTGTGCCATGATCCCCAGGCAATTAGCATTTCAAACAATGTGTGCCATGATAAAATGCAGCTGGCATACAGCTGCCCTCTTTATTCCCACCTCACACAGGCCTCAGAGTGCCATTGTCAGTCATTTAGGCTTAGATGGTGTTCTTTCACAGAACGGGCTTGATATTTCTGGATTCATGATGTCAAGTACAGTAGAAAACCATGATTTTTTGCCAAACAACAGAGTACTAGGCCCATCACCTAATGCAGAGTCAGCACAGACCTACTTCTGGGTAAATAAATACGTATGACAACTGTGACATACGGTAATGAGTGTGACGTCCAGCAGGGATATCTAGTTCCCATCTTGACAATTGTGTACTGACTAGATGCTGTGTTTCGGCCAGGCTATAATCCCCATCTTGGCCAAGGTGCACAGGCTAGATGCTGTGTTGGGTGCTCAGGTCAGTGCCCGGGACTATGGAGTAAGGCTCACCTCTAGCTGCGTGGCTTGAGGCTAATGCTAGCTGGTGTTTGTGACGTTTAGGAGTCAACATCAAGTCTGTGGTCTATAGTTCAGTTTGGCCATGGCCATTTCCATTAAGCTGATATACTGTAGAAGTGCAGGCTTTGGTGCAGCAAGTCTACTAATGAAGTGTGTTGATTAGATTGGGGGAAAGGAAACAACATTTGCTGTGGCTCTGTTGGTAGAACATGGTGCTTGCAACGCCAGGGTTGTGGGTTTGATTCCCATGGGACCAGTATGAAAATGTATGCTCTCACTACTGTAAATCGCTCTGGATAAGAGCTCCTGCTAAATGTCTAAAATGTAGATGTACATTTGTATGTCCTGATTTTAAGAACAATTAAATGTGTACCTGCAGTGGTTGTTTATCTGGAACCCTACTATTGAATCATTTATGAACAGTCTTAGGAACCGCTACAGAAACATCCAAGATTTCCACTAACGGGTTGGAAGAGATCAGGACAAGGCTTGAGTGGTATCCAGATTTTTATATTGTCATATCATCTTACTCTCATACTGGGATTTACGGCATAGCGCAAAAGGGGGTGCTAAAAATGCAAGAAAAGCTTGTTGGGCCTCTTAACAAAATGCTAACAAAATTGTCACAAACTAATAGTGAAATCACATTGACGCGGTTACCTAAATGCTAACGAGCGAAAACGAACAAACCTAATTGCAAATCCAGATCATAAAGTTATACAAGCATATCCAGTAGCTACCGAATGTTATTTTCTTTTGAGTGTGGACATTTACAAGCGAAAGTTAGTTGAGAAAAATTGTTCAAATGAACAAAGTTGTGATTAGGGCTGACAACATTTAGTCGACTGGTCGACTGTTTGGTCGATCGCCTGTTTGCCCACCAAAAATGTTTTTGTCAAGCAGTGGCAAATATACAAAAATAAAGAACCCATGTGTGTGTGTGTGTGTGTGTAAAAATAAAGAACCCCTTGAATGAGTAGGCGTTTTCTTTATTTTGACTGTTTTCTACCATGTAGAATAATAGTGAAGACACAAACTATGAAATAACACATGGAATCATGTAGTAACCCAAAAATGGTTAAACAAATCAAAATGTATTTTATATTTAAGGTTCTTCAAAGTAGCCACACCCTTTGACTTGATGACAGCTTTGTGCACTCTTGGCAACCTGCTTGATCTCCTAAAGTATTGCACAAGTTGACTGCAGGTAAATACAAATATTGAAATGTATTTTTAAAAATCCAGGAAATAGTTTTGATGATATTGACGGTATGTAAAAATCATCCCATGGCTTTTACCAAATACCACCGACATACGGTATACCGCCCAAGCCCAATTAAGACCTGTCACAACTGAGTCCCACAGGGAGGAAGGTCTGGCTTTGGGAAAACACTGTTGCTCTATCTTTCAGAACAAACACCTGACTGATCCAGACCATTCAACTCTCCTCTGCATTTCCTAGTATCTGTCAATCAATATCTAATGTCTATTATTCTCAACTACAGTCCTCCAAGTCCAAACAGTCTGAATATTCCCTTAAGAGCAGAGCGAAGTGTGTTTTGAGGAATAAGACATACATGTTGTGAATCTCTGTATTCTCAGTGTATTTCAGAGCTGTAAAGAGGAAGTTGATTGAGTGAAGTCTGGAGAGACTTACTATGCTTCACTGACCTTTGAAATGTTTGCTAATCATTCACCTTCATTTTGACTATCTTCAAAAAGTGTTTAGTGTCACCTCTGCTTGGTCACTCAAGGTTCCTGTGACACAAATAATAATTCTCATCAATTTAATGTGTTTGACAGTTGTCATTCTGCAGAATCTGAAGGAATGTAAAAAACTTCATGATTTTTGTCAAAGCTTGACAAAAAAAATGTCTCGCAATCTACAATTATTTTGCACTGTAGGCTAAATGCTGAGTTTAAATGTAAGGAGGCAGAGGAACTTTACAAAGACAAATGCAATAGAACAAAGAGTGAGTAGTAGCCTCGGCCTAGCCTATGTTCTGCACTGAGCAATATTTATTGTGTTCTTTAGACAGCTCATGAGTCAACCAAACTGGTAAGTTTGGTCAGACTGGTTTCCTGGTCTTAAGTTCAAATAACAGAATGTACTGGAGTCCCAATGGGAAACCAGTAGGCTAGCCAATGACGAGTCCTCCACATATAATACTTATTTCATATCTGCTTGATCTCACTTACCATTCATATCAGCGTCGTCACGATACCAGAATGTTCACTATGATACTGATCAGGGCCACTGTGGAAGGTAGATAATAAAAAACCAGTCACTCAGATTTTTTACCAGCCAAAATATTTTTGGGACAGAATTACATTTAAAAATACAACACAAAACAGATGATCATGGTTTGTTATGTTTCTAAAACAAGAAATGTATTAGTAAGAAGTAATGCGGTATGTTGCTCAATTTCATACTTTTTCTTTTTGACCTGTCTTTTAATGAAAATATCAGAGACAATATGTTCAGTTGCTCCTTGAAGTCGGGAGGTTGACGTGGTAATTGGCCA
Organism: Oncorhynchus masou masou; assembly: GCF_036934945.1. NCBI lineage: Eukaryota > Metazoa > Chordata > Actinopteri > Salmoniformes > Salmonidae > Oncorhynchus > Oncorhynchus masou. The sequence goes on along the minus strand of NC_088232.1, from coordinate 38,725,247 downwards.
CTCGAGTCCTCTCACGTGTCTGTGAAAAAATGAAAACCTGTGTCTGTGATTTGGGATCTGACTATCATTTGAAACAGTCTAACTTTGTTGACTTTTGAGTAAATTAGAGTAACTTTTATGCCTGTACATAGCACCTCCAAAATGTAATCTATCAGCACTTCACTCATTGCCCATGGCTCCCTTTACAGGCAGTGTTGCTGTGCGAGATTGGATATAGGAATCCAATTTATTTGTGTAGTTAGCAGCTATGAAAAATGGCAGAAATACTTTGAAAACAGCTACTGCAGTATTTTTCAAACCCAAACTCGCACATGTGCTCATACTTGACTTTTGCCCATTTTTATTGAAGAATATAATGCTCGCATTGTAGAGCCTTTCAAATTGACCACCCGCCAACACATCTGGTGAAATATACCATTCTTAGATAAAACTAGGTTGCAAATTTTCCTGAAATTTTCCATGGGAAGTTAAGCCCAGGAATTTTGCTTAATTTCATCAAAAAAGTTAGCTTATAACAGTGAACCTTCTTTGTGGGATAAACAAGGCAATTCTAGGCTTATTTTGGCTAAACTACCCCAATTCAATGGAATTGAAACCCTCTGCATGCACAGTGCATTCTTTCGTCATTTGTGCAGTTCACTCTTCCATCACATGTACAGCTGATTCTCAAGATCTTGCACACTAATGAGATGCTATTGAGCCCACACTGGGCTACACTGTCTGAGCCAAGGATTACATGCTTTCTGGTAAGTCTCGATTACAATACTTGGTGGGGTGAATATATTTTATATGACATATACATAATTTTTTTGTTAACTAGTAAATAGTAGCCTAAAGCAAAGTGTGTTTAAATCATTTCAAATTGTTAACAATTTCTGCTAGTTAATTTTTGCTACCATGTGGGTTTTAGCTTGATTGAGCCTGCTAACTGAGGAGGGTTAATTCACCTGTTTCCATACATCTTTCATTTTAAAACATGTATCTTACAAAGGAGTTAATCAAACTGCATAACTATTTATCTGTACATAGAATTCTATTTGTTTTTTTACTCCTTTTCTAATCTTTACAGGAAAATACCACGAGCACTAACTGATGTGTGGAGACATTTCACTGCAGCTAATGTAGGAGGACAGGCTGTGTACATTTGCAAATACTGTGCCAAATCATATGTGAAGAATGCAACAATGATGCAGAATCATCTGGCCAAGTGCATAAAGTTCCCTCAGCACTCACAACAAGCAACCTCTGACAAAAGTCCCTCTACTTCTATTTGAGGTGAAAATGATGAATCGGACACCTTATCGGTAGCAACAGCTTATGGATCAGAAATGCTGATGAATGTCTTGCTTGAGCTGTGTATGCAACTGGTTCACCTCTGATGCTCACAGGCAATGTGTATTGGAAGAAATTTCTGAATGTTCTTCACCCAGCATACACCCCTCCAACCAGACATGCTTTATCTACTAATTTGCTGGATGCAGAGTTCAAGTGAAGGTCAAGCAAATCATAGAGAAAGCAGACTGTATTGCAATCATCTCTGATGGGTGGTCGAATGTTTGTGGGCAAGGATAATTAAATACATCTCTACCACGCAACTAGTATTCTATAAGAGCACAGACAAAAGGGACAACAGACAGACCGGTCTCTACATTGCAGATGAGCTGAAGGCCGTCATCAATGACCTTGGACCACAGAAGGTATTTGCACTGATGACAGACAATGCTGCAAACATAAAGGCTGCTTGGTCTAAAGTGGAGGAGTCCGACCCTCACATCACATCCATTGTCTGTGCTGCTCATGCATCGAATCTGCTCCTCAAGGACAACATGGCACTGAAAACAATGGATACACTACAAGAGAGCCAAGGAAATGGTTAGGTATGTGAAGGGTCATCAAGTTGTAGCAGCAATCTACCTCACCAAGCAAAGTGAGAAGAATAAAAGCACCAAATCTAAGCTGCCCAGCAACACCTGTTGGGGTGGTGTTGTCATCATCTTTTTGAGCCTGACAACGAGCCATCCTCAACAAGGTTAGAAAGTGACAGTGAAGATGAGGCCTCAGTCTGATGTTCAAGAGGTGGACATTGAGGATGTTCCATAAGAAGACATGGAAGCCTGAGAGGAAGACAACTAAAGCTTTAGGTCCTAGACTATCATTTTACAGATGTATGTTAAATGTTTTTTTGGAGATGAGATGGATCATTGGGGATCATTCAATATTCCCTTTTGTTGTTCAGTGAAATCATCCCATGTGAAGAGTGAACTCATTTAATTAAAGTTCAATTCGTAACTAAATAGTTTAAAAAAATTATATTGGAAGGATTTAATCATTTGCAAGTATGTCTACTTTTGATAAGGTAAAATTTACATTTACATTTAAGTCATTTAGCAGACGCTCTTATCCAGAGCGACTTACAAATTGGTGAATTCACCTTCTGACATCCAGAATGTTTATATGTCTGTCTCCATATGATATGGTAAATGCAAAAAGCATCTACATTTAAATGGTATTAATATTAATTTGCATATATTTGCATTAATTCCCATGGAAACTTTCCATCTCTGAATATTCCCCAAAATGTGCAACCCTAGATAAAACTATGCTAAATATATTCACGTCACCAAATAATTGATTAAAACACAGTTTTGCAATTAATGTCTACTAGCACCATGGTGTATCTAAAATAATAACAGTAGACAATGTATAAGGCTAATTATTATACTAGAGTTGTACACACCTTGACATTAAATTGTTCAGTGTAAATCCAACCGTTGTCAGTGCAATGTCTGGAAGCAGGAGCTGATGGGATCCTTAGTTTAAAACATACACACAACTGTGTGATACTTTTGAAGGTTGGTGAAGATGGTTGAAACCATGAAGATGGTTTGCCTAAGACTACCACAAAAATGACATTGTCTATGCTAAATGTGTTTAAATTGCAAAATAAATATATAGTTTGGCTATAAGAAATAAATTTTACACAATGGGGCAAGGCAGAAATGACACACAATACTTTTCATTTTACCCATGCAACAATATAGCCTATTATTAAAGTATGTCTGTTTATGATGTCATAGTCTTTTACATGTTATTCCACATAGATTTTATATAACCATACAGTTTAATAAGAGGTAACTTTTGTCATGACAACAAGGTGAAGGTGTTCTCTCCTCAAATTGCACAACAGAATCATACAGATTGACAATGGCACAGTATATGACAACCATTTTGTCTAACTGAGCGACATCTCCTTCCATATCTGGAAAAGGATGAAGTAGAAACGGATGCTGCTGCAGCATTGCTCATCTTCACAGTGGGAATCCAGTCGATATGGGTGTCCTGATAGAGGTCAGCTGGTGAACCTACATTGAATAAACAAATGAAAAGCACACCTGCTGTCTGAATATCACTTCTTCAGGTCACCTGTACCATCAGGGCTCTTGATTGTTGGGTTGTGTTTAATTCATTTAAGTGTTTCAGTGTCATATATGATAAAAGCTTTTGTTTGGCTGGAACAACTAATAGTCAACACAGCAGGTTGTCATATCCCATTGAGGTATTTGTCCTATGCTGTAATGTCCATACATTTACCCTCCTTATAAAGTTTTCAACAAATTATTATTGGGTCAGTGCCACTGGAGTTTTCTGGACAATAATGTCCTCCTCCAGGTTAGATCGACATCATATTGTAAAATGTGTGAATCCCCTTTTTCATAGGCCTAGATTACATGGTTGCATTCAAGACGAGCACATTTTTATTGATCTGTTGTCAGTGTCAGCAGAGTAGGCCTACTCAGTGATTTGTCATATTAGTAGTAGAATTGCATGAAGTGTTTATCAAAGGCCACATTTTTCCTGTGCAAAGGAAAGAGTTGTAGCCTATATGCCACTACGCGCTCAATATCAGCCTAAATTATGACTATCCAATCTACTCGCCACATTAGGAATAGTAGACTTACATTTGTCTGCAAATGTGATGAATGCAATGCTTTATTATAAAGGTGCATTTTTATGGTGGAAAAAAAGAGCTTCCTCAAACTTAACTCATGCGCCGACTATGTAAGAGGCACATGCTAATATCTAGACTACAAGCTATCTAGTTAGCTTATGTTGGCTAATTTAGTATTGTTGTTAACACCTGGTTAGCATAACCGCTAAACTAAACTCGCAAATCAATCCGACTTCCCAGTGATGAAATGATCAGAGCAGACCCTGGGCTGACAGCTGTCTAGGTTCAGGTCTTGACGGGCAAAAACGTTTTCACTTTTTTAACTCTTCTCTCCTTGGTGTTTCAAGATTGCTGGTAATCTAAAAAAACAAAAACAATCCTGTCTTTTTAGAGCAGGCAAACACTGCACATAAAATGACCGTGGTGACGAATCAACTAGCTTTGGGCACTGTTATCATGCAGTTAGGGGTAGCCACTCGGCTGTTGTGGTCAGAAGAATTAATGCGGTGGTCTCCCAACATGGCCACCAGAAGGCGTTTATACGTCAACTGCAAGCGCTTTCTTGATTCTAGTGCAAATGAGACCGGAGACAAAGGAAGATGAAGATAATTTGTTTTTGGTGGTGAGAGAGAACGTGAATTTAATAACGTTTTTGGTGACCGTCAGCTCTGAAATCAGAATATTTTGTTGTATGGTTTTCATATGATCACAAACAAAGTACTAGGGTAGTGAATGGAGCTGTAAGGAAAGTTAGCCTCAAGTTAAATCTGGAAGCTACCGATTTTTGTCTTGCATTGTAAAAGTGTTCTAGCCTGCATTACTGTTAACAAAACAATGGCCATCAAGTTGATACATTTCTACTTGTCGTTTTACATTATTCAAGTGTGTTAAACCATATGGGGCTATGGGTTCCCAACTAGGAACCCCTCCCGCCCCCTTCAGCCCAAACGGTGGCGCAGGGAAAGCAAAAATATTCTTAAAAATATTTAACCTCCACACATTAACAAGTCCAATAGCTTAAATGAAAGATAAACACCTTGTTCATCTACCCAGCATGTCAGAATTTTAAAATGTTTTACAGCGAAAACATAGCACATATTTATGTTAAACCACCACTAGGGAAACATACAATATGTAGCCACATGGCTATGCAAAATAGCACAATCACAAACGCAGGATTAAAAGAAAAATAATTCACTAACCTTTTGAAAATCTTCATCAGATGACAGTAATAGCACATGTTACACAGTACATTTATGTTTTTTTCAATAATATGCAATTTATATCCATAAATCTCCATTTACATTGAGCCATGTTCAAAAAATGCAGCAGAAATGACCGGAGGAATTATAAATATCTCCGGCAGCTAACGCCAGATAACAGCAATAAACATCATAAACTTTGACTAAATATACATGTTCTACATATATTTAGAAAGATACACTTCTTCTTAATGCAAACGCTGTGTTACATTTATTTTTAACGTTACAGAATTCGTTCACTATTCAATAATCTGAGACGGCGCTCAGTCATTAGCATTATTTCTCTACTATGTTGGATTCGACAAAAATACAATTTTATAACATAAATATTCCCTTACCTTTGATGGTCTTCGACAAGAATGCCGTGGAAGGAGTTATACTTACCTAATATAACGTTTGGTTGCAGTTGGTGTGTCTTTGTATTAGCAAAAGCTAACATCTTCAGGTGAATTACCCCAAAAAGGACTTCTGATCACGAAAATTGCGCATCAAAACTTCAAATTTACATATTATATGTCGACTAAACTGGTCAAACTAAGTGCAGAATCAAGCTTTAGGATGTTTTTAACATACAAAACAATTGGCGATTAAATCAAACATAATGAACTCTCTTCAGCCAGACTGGAAAAAAAAGTCCCTTTTCACAGAGCGCGCTCATGAAAACTCGTGACACCTCAGTATTTTGCCCGCCAAGCAGTCAAAGCTCGTGCTATTTTCTCCGTTCCATGTCTCATTGAAAGACGAGAGCGCGCTGAAGAAATAGAAACTGTTCCCAGATCCATAGCTGGTTGGGAAGGGTGGGGGCGATGACGTCAAAGTTGGAGCAACTTTCTTAGGAGAGAGAGAGAGTTTGGGAGAATGGCTGCCCTGTGAGTTCTGCTTTACATACAGACATAATTCGAACGGTTTTAGAAGCTTTAGGGTGTTTTCTATTCAATAATAATTATTATATGCATATATTAGCAATTTTTGACAGTTTTGTTTTTAGTTTAATTTGGGCACACAATTCATCCAAAGGGGGCAGTATTTCCCATAGCCCCATCCTTCTGTGCAGCGTGAGTGGGGAGGTAATGCAGCTCAGATAGCTCTAGCATTGAATGGCTATAAAGTGGCTGCACTGATACAAACTTGATCCTCTCAATCACGTGAAACACATTTGACAGATGTAACAAACATTCTAGTGCCGAACTAATCCAAACTCTTAAAGTTGAGGTCCGCATTGGTGAAACAGCAGGCACATTTGTGATTGTTTTTTTTGTTTGTTTTTGAAACGTGGCAGAGCGTTCTGCATCGTGGATTAAAAAAAAATCATCATCATAGGGGGCTCCCGAGTGGCACAGCGCTTTAAGGCACTGCATCGAACACGGGCTGTATCACAACCGGCTGTGATCAGGAGTCCCATAGGGCGGCGTATAATTGGCACAGTGTCATCCTGGTTAGGGTTTGGCTGGTGTAGGCAGTCATTGTAAATAAGAATTTGTTCTTAACTTGACTAGTTAAATAAAGGTTAAAAAAAATAGTGCGTACTCTGCTGTTCTATTGCGCGTGCAAAGATATGTTTGAAGGACGCTTACATCTTTGTTGTATGGCCATAGCAGTTTCCCCATCTCGGATTCCAGCGTTGATCTGTTGTGGTACTCTAGGTTTACAACCTAAAGGAAAACAAACCACTTACCCCGTGGCCTAATCCTGTTAATTTGTTAGAGATAGACCTACAGACTCCTCTCATTACTGCCTATAGGTGTGTGTTGTCCCAGTAAATAGCCTCATGTTTCTTTTTCCAACCCTGGTTGTCATCTCCATTGAAATCTAAAGGGTATTGCTTTGTTTTTTCTGGTGAGATAATCCAAAAGGCATGGAGGGTAGACTCCACATGGGCTGTAGGGAAATCAATAGATGACCATGCTGCTAAGAACAAAAGTCCTAGGCCTATGTTCACAATTGATGAGCAGGAACATGAGCTACCCCATTTGTTCTTAATTTTGGGTTAGTGTTTGGGGTAAAGTAAAAAGCATCTTCATACTGTCCTTTTGCAGCATGGCCAGATAGTGATGACCGTGCAGCAGCTTGCCTCTCGCTGCTCGCCATCCCTGGTTAATAAAAAAATAAATAATATTTCACCTTTATTTAACCAGGTAGGCAAGTTGAGAACAAGTTCTCATTTACAATTGCGACCTGGCCAAGATAAAGCAAAGCAGTTCGACACATTCAACGACACAGAGTTACACATGGAGTAAAACAAACATACAGTCAATAATACAGTATCAACAAGTCTATATATGATGTGAGCAAATGAGGTGAGAAGGGAGGTAAAGGCAAAAAAAGGCCATGGTGGCAAAGTATATACAATATAGCAAGTAAAACACTGGAATAGTAGATTTGCAATAGAAGAATGTGCAAAGTAGAAATAAAAATAATGGGGTGCAAAGGAGCAAAATAAATTAATTAAATACAGTAGGGAAAGAGGTAGTTGTTTGGGCTAAATTATAGATGGGCTATGTACAGGTGCAGTAATCTGTGAGCTGCTCTGACAGTTGGTGCTTAAAGCTAGTGAGGGAGATAAGTGTTTCCAGTTTCAGAGATTTTTGTAGTTTGTTCCAGTCATTGGCAGCAGAGAACTGGAAGGAGAAGCGGCCAAAGAAAGAATTGGTTTTGGGGGTGACTAGAGAGATATACCTGCTGGAGCGTGTGCTACAGGTGGGAGATTCTATGGTGACCAGCGAGCTGAGATAAGGGGGGACTTTACCTAGCAGGGTCTTGTAGATGACATGGAGCCAGTGGGTTTGGCGACGAGTATGAAGCGAGGGCCAGCCAACGAGAGAGTACAGGTTGCAATGGTGGGTAGTATATGGGGCTTTGGTGACAAAACTGATTTTTTATTAAAATTAAGTAAAAAATGTAAAATTTAAGTAAGGCAACTTCATGAGGAAGAGTGACAGTCGCCAGTTAAGCGGCTCCCCTGTGCTAAACTGCCGATATTAGCCGCTCCCTAATCTGTGAAAATGGACTGACTGGCCTGAGGTCAGGCTGCAGCCAGGTACTGCTACCATGTCTGTCAAAGGTTCAATCTGTTGTATAATACTGATGATGTGGCCTTTCATGTTCATGTTCCTGAAGTGTCAAATGTTATCATATTTAATTTTGCACAGCAATTCCACTGGGACTCATATTTTGTACTGTAAAAAGTATGTCAAACAAAAACCAATGATTGCGAAGTAAAAAACAAACAAACTCTTTGACAGTTTCCAGAAAATTTGACAACACTTTTACAGTACAGATGCGAAGTCTGGCAAAAAAAAATGACGGTTTGCTGTTTGTGCCGTCATTTGCTTACCAAACTTTGCATCTGCATTGTTTGCAGATTTGCAAATTCCAATAGGCTACTACTAAGACTGACCTGAGTGATTGTATCTGACAGAGGCATGATATGCTTAGCTGCCAATATCACACAACCCTGGGAGGTGTAGCAAGGCTGTTGCTAGCTAGTTGTAAACCACTGTTATTTATCAGGGTGGACACGTATGAATTCTAGCCTGAGTGAGCAGCTGTACCACTGCCTCTGTTCCACGACTGCATGGCCAAACACGACTCAAACACCATCATTAAGTTTGCTAACGACACAACAGTGGTAGGCCTGATCACTGACAATGATGAGACAGTCTATAGGGAGGAGGTCAGTTAACTGGCAGTGTGGTGCCAGGACAAAAACCTCTCCCTCAATGTGAGCAAGACAAAGGAGCTGATCGTGGACTCCAGGAAAAGGAGGGCCGAACAGGCCCCCATTAACATCGATGAGGCTGTAGTGGAGCGGGTTGAGAGTATTAAGTTCCTTGGTGTCCACATCACCCACAAACTATAATGGTCCAAACACACCAAGACAGTCATGAAGAGGGCACGACAAAACCTTTTCCCCCTTCGGAGACTGAAAAGATTTGGCATGGGTCCTCAGATTCTCAAAAGGTTCTACAGCTACACCATCGAGAGCATCCTGACCGGTTGCTTCACCGCCTGGTATGGAAACTGCTTGGCATCTGACCGTAAGGCACTACAGAGGGTAGTGCGTACTGCCCAGTACATCACTGTAGCCAAGCTTCCTGCCATCCAGGACCTATATAATAGACGGTGTCAGAGGAAAGCCCATAAAATTGTCAGAGATTCCAGTCACCCAAGTCATACACTGTTTTCCCTGCTACCGCACGACAAGCGGTACCGGAGCAAAATGCTCCTTACCAGCTTCTACCCCCAAGCCATAAGACTGCTGAACAATTAATCAAATGGCCACCGGACTATTACATTGCCCTCCTCCATTTGTTTTGTACACTGCTGCTCCTCGCTGTTTATTATCTATGCATAGTCACTTCACCCCGACCTACATGTACAAATGACCTCAACTAACCTGTAAGCCCGCACACTGACTCAGTACCGGTACCCCATGTATATAGCCTCGTTATTGTGTTACTTTATTTATTTATTATTATAATAAAACATTTCTTAACTCTTCTTGAGCTGCACTGTTGTTTAAGGGCTTATAAGTAAGCATTTCACAGTAAGGTCTACACTTGTTGTGTTCGGTGCATGTGACAAAGTTTGGTTTGATCTCCGTGGGTTTAACCTGACGGTCAGGGGTTGATCATACACTGCTTAGAGAAGATGATGTGTGTTGCTCAGGCTGTTATTAATGTCTTCTAACTTGAAAGCCTCAGTTCTAAATCACACTGCCCGCAGCCAAGGCCATGCTCTGAGTAGTGTTGTCACTATACCATCATTTTGATTTCAATTTCAATACCGATACCAGGTTTAGTATCACGATACTCAATACCATTATGATACTTGATAGCAAAATGATACCAAAACAAGATGGTGTATTAGCCATTCACATAATGGCACTTGATCCAGACAAGTATTTTATATTTTAAAATAATTTAAACTTTTAGATTTTTGAATGTATGCATTAATGAATCAATTATACAATTAATTTGATGTTTTAATTATTCATTTTTTTATACCAATTTAGCTACATAGCAACATAATGGTAATTTATTTTAATTGTAATCTCTATGAATTAACTGGGTAATTCAAGATATAACCTAGGCCTATTCACAATACAGGTGAATGCATATTCAATAAATCAAATTGTATTGGTCACATACACTGCTAACCATGTGTATGTGAGCAGTTATTAGCAGTTATTGCGAGTGTAGCGAAATGCTTGTGCTTCTAGTTCCGACAGTGCTGCAATGTCTAACAGGTAATCTAACAATTCCACAACAACTACCTAATACACACAAATATAAGTAAAGGGATGGAATAAGAATATGTACATATATGGATGAGCAATGACTGAGTGCCATAGGCAAGACAATATATAGTATATACATATGAGATGAGTAATGCAAGGTATTTAAACATTATTAAAGTGGCATTATTGAAGTGACTAGTGATCCATTTATTAAAGTGGCTTGTGATTTCAAGTCTGTATGTAGGCAGCCGCCTCTGTGTTAGTGACGGCTGTTTAACAGTCTGAGGCCCTTGAGATTGAAAAATTGCTTCTGTCTCGGTACGAGAGAGAAGTGTGTGAATGCATTGAGTTATTTAGCTTGTTTTGGGTGATTTCATGAGACAACCGATGGAAAAACGATCTGTTATTTTATTTTACTGATCAACAACATTTGCATGGAAGAAGCAATCTCTTCTTTTATAGAAGTGCACACGGTCTCTTTAAGACCCATGATGTCATTCACAGTCAATTCGAGGCTCGAGCTAAGATGATCTTGACTGGGAGAGACGTGAGGTGGGGCGACGAAGTGAATGTCTCCAAAAGCTTTATTCAATCAGCTTTGTAATCAGCAATATTTGAATTATGGTTTGCATAAACAAGGTACTAGGGTAGTGAATTGATGTTTGCTTCAGCTGTAAGCTACAAAGCCTACAAATCTGAAAGCTACCGGTATCTTCTTACATTGTAAAGTGTTCTAGCCTGTATTGGACATTGTTTTGAGAACAGTCATTTAAGTTTCAGCAGTGTTTCATTATTCAAGAGTTTCAACTTCAGTGCTGCATAAGTGGTGATGCAGCCCAGACTCCCAGTGAGTTCAGTGGTTTCTCCTGACAGGCTAGAGCTAGCAATGAGTAAGTAGAGCAGGCACGGTGATCTAGTGCTATAAGTGGACATCTGCACTGATTGAGAGACTTGATCCTCTCTCAATCAGTAGACGACCTGAGAAACATTTGACAGAAGTACCGACAGTATCACAAATTCTAGTACCGGACCGTTTTTCATGTTCTAGTATCGAAAAAGTACCGAGGTTTCGGTATACCGTGACCTGCCCTTCGCTGGCTGGCTGCAGTGCAGACTGAGTGCTTTATAAGCTCAGCAGCTCCATGCATCAGTCTATAGTGTCAGTCCTGGTGAATGGACTTCCATTGACCTCATAAGGAAAACAAATTTGGCTCAGTAGGATGAATTATGATTGACGGCTCCGTGGCCTTCAGTGCTGCACTTGTGGTGTCTCTGGTTCATTCACTGGTGGTGGGAGCAGCTGTGTGTTATCAAGGCCTCTGTATGAGCCTGTTCCTGCTATGCATCCATTGCTTCCTAGTACTGGATTTATCATTAGATTTATCATTAACCTCCTCTTAATATGGTCAAAAGTCAGCGACTCAGTTCTGCTCTGAGGGCTGTGGAGTGAGTTCCGAGCTCGCTTGGCTGACTGATTGGAGGTTTATTGTGTTTTCAGACACTTCCCTGGCTTCTCGCTGGTTGGCTTCTTGATACTTGGTTTTGAAATAGCTGAGCTGTCGCAGCGTCTGTGCTGTGGCGGTGGTGAGATTAGGCTTGATTAGCGGTTGGCACACTCAGAGTTGCTGGCGTCAGAGGTAGATAAGGAGGAGGATGAAGAGCCTGCTGTGCCCTACTGATGTCCCCCATTAGGTCGGTGGCTGCTGTGGATGGACTGGGGTGAGAGAATAGGTGCCTGCTGTGTAGGGTGTATAATCCTAATTGAGAACACTGTGGCTGTGTTAGTTAGCGGTCTGTCTGACTGCAGATTCAGGGCACTGCTCCAGGTATCCGTGAGAGAGGCAGTGAGTGGCACAGTGACTGAACTGCAGCACACTGCTGCCTGGCCTGCCTAGTGACACAGTGCCTGCTGCCTAGCCTACATTCCTCCAATGGGGGGTCTCTTTCATCCATCTCTCCATGCCCCCAGGCACCTCCGCACTGAAACAAAACCACAGTATCTGAGAGAGCTGTTTTTTTAAATGTAATTATCCCTCTCCCTAGTCTCTTTATTCTCTCTCTCCGAGTGTGTAGGCCAGAGTGATATGGGATTTGGGTCGCTAGCTAACCCTGCATCCATTCATCTGTTTCCATATTAGCAGGCTACCCCACATCTCCTCAGCTCTGTGTTGTTGCCCCTCAGGCATCTTAGCCTGGTTAAAGTCCTCTCTTAGCCTCGTGCCAGAGTCAGCCTCTTTCTCTCCCTCATCCCTATTTTTTTCCTGTTCCCCTTTGCTCTCTCTCTCTCTGTCTCCCTCCTCTTCCCTCTCTCCCACCAGATCCAGCTAAATTGCCACTGGTGTGCTGCACCTGCAGTGCTAGGCCTGTAGCCCAATCTTCACGACAGACAGCCAGAGCAGAGGCAGAGCAAAATGTATGCCTATGAGAGTCCCCTTCAGTCTGCCTGATCAAAAGCTGATTGACTAGGTCCTCTTGTATGAGTGTAACGTAGGATATTAATGACTCCATGCAGTGTGAACGGCAAACATTTAGCTCCCTGCAGCTAGGGAACATTTGACACACTTTTCTAAGGTAAATTACTTCTTGTCGTCATTATATGCCTACAGGAAGTGTTTCAATCTGAACAGGTCAGGGAGCTGTTAGCCAAGTGTCTGGGTGTTTTTACAGTACAGTGTAAATATTCCATTGGCTTCAGATGACTAGATGACCTTCACCAGTTCAACACTGGACTGGGCCTAATGCACACACCAGACAGTGCACTCTCAAAGTTGAACGTTAATCAATTAGAACATGTGATGTAGTTACAGTAAAGTGCACAAAACATTCAGTAGTTTATACTGTCCACAATACAGGCTTTCCACCCAATTCACTTACTCTAACAAAATCAGGATGTATTTGGTTGGGGTCTCTGGCCTAGTTGTTTTGGCCCAGAGGCATATCACACAGTAGTCTGGTATTGCATGAATTCCTGGGAAGTGGGCAATGTGTTAGAGCCTCAGTTTAACCCAGAAGACCTAATTCAGTAGTCCACATCCTAAATGGAAACTTCAGTAGACACTATTTGGGGTGTTTTCCCAGTCTCCCTACATAATTATGAGTAATTATGAGTGATAAGAGGTGTTTCAGACATAATTATGCACCATAGCGATATTTTAGCATTTTCGCACCGGGAGATTTCAACCGATGAAGTCATTGCCTGTTGTCTGATCTAAAAATGAATGGAGCATGAATGTTTTATAGCAGTTATTGTGGTCTTTGTGGTTCGTCGATTGCTCGCTAGCAGCGATTAGATATGGTTGACCTTCTTCAATAGAGACATAGGAACATCGTTGAGACAAGTCCAATCTGCCACGACATTTCAGGATATTTAGGTTGCCTCATTTTCCATTACTTTGTAAAGACTACACCCTGACGGGAGCGCTACTTCCTTGTCCAATTGTGTTCCCACCTTTTGAAGGCAGACCTTTCCAAACGGTGGCGTTACTAGTTTCTACAGGTTCACGGTAGCTATGTGACCGTGCACTGTCTAACTGAGATGGCTAGCTAAATAATTACAATGGCTGCTTCTGATTCCTCTTTCCAAGAAGAGCTGGATGACTCAACTGTTTTTGATGTTCTTTTACATATAGTTGAAGTCGGAAGTTTACATACACCTTAGCCAAATACATTTAAACTCAGTTTTTCACAATTCCTGACATTTAATCAGAGTAAAAGTTCCCTGTCTTAGTTCAGTTAGGATCACCACTTTTATTTTAAGAATGTTAAATGTCAGAATAATAGTAGAGTGATTTTTATTTCAACTTTTTATTTCTTTCATCACATTCCCAATGGGTCAGAAGTTTACATGCACTCAATTAGTATTTGGTAGCATTGCCTTTAATTTGTTTATCTTGGGTCAAACATGTTGTGTAGCCTTCCACAAGCTTCCCACAATAAGTAGGTTGAATTTTGGCCCATTCCTCCTGACAGAGCTGGTGTAACTGAGTCAGGTTTGTAGGACTCCTTGCTCGCACACACTTTTTCAGTTCAGCCGACAAATGTTCTATGGGTTTGAGGTCAGGGCTTTGTGATGGCCACTCCAAAACCTTGACTTTGTTGTCCTTAAGCCATTCTGCCACAACTTGTATGCTTGGGGTCATTGTCCTTTTGGAAGACCCATTTGCGACCAAGCTTTAACTTCCTGACTGATGTCTTAAGATGTTGCTTCAATATATCTACATAATTTTCCTGCCTCATGGTGCCATCTATTTTGTGAAGTGCACCAGTTGCTCCAGCAGCAAAGTACCCTCACAACATGATGCTGCCACTCCTGTGCTTCACGGCTGGGATGGTGTTCTTCAGCTTGCAAGCCTCCCCCTTTTTCCTCCAAACATAACAATGGTCATTATGGCCAAACAGTTCTGTTTTTGTTTCATCAGACCAGAGGACATTTCTCAAAAAAGTACAATCTTTGTCACAATGAGCAGTTGCAAAGAGTAGTCTGGCTTTTTTATGGCGGTTTTGAAGCAGTGGCTTTATCCTTGCTGATCGGCCTTTCAGGTTATGTCGATATAGGACTAGTTTTTACTGTGGATGTTGATACTTTCTGTACCTGTTTCCTCCAGCATCTTCACAAGGTGAAGGTGGAGCGGCAGGTAGCCTAGTGGTTAGAGCGTTGGACTAGTAACCAAAAGGTTGCAAGTTCAAATGCCCGAGCTGACAAGGTGAAAAAAAAATCTGTCGTTCTGTCCCTGAACAGCCGATCAACCCACAGTTGATAGGCCGTATTTGAAAATAAGAATTTGTTCTTAACTGACTTGCCTAATTTTAAATAAATTTTAAATAAAAAAGGTCCTTTGCTGTTGTTCTGCGATTGATTTGCACTTTCCGCACCAAAGTACGTTCATCTCGAGGAGACAGAACGCGTCTCCTTCCTGAGAGGCTGCGTGGTCCCATGGTGTTTATATTTGCGTACTATTGTTTGTACAGATGAACCGTGGTACCTTCATGCGTTTGTAAATTGCTCTCAAGGATGAACCAGACTTGTGGAGGTCTATTTTTTTTTTTTTTTAGGTCTTGGGTGTTTTCTTTGGATTTTTCCCATGATGTCAAGCAAAGAGGCACATAGTTTGAAGGCAGGCTTGAAATAAATCCACACGTACACCTCCAATTGACTTAAATGATATCAATTAGCCTATCAGAAGCTTCTAAAGCAATGACATAATTTTCTGGAATTTTCCAAGCTGTTGAAAGGCACAGTCAAACTTATTGTATGTAAACTTCTGACCCACTGGAATTGTGATACAGTGAATTATAAGTTAAATAATCTGTTTGTAAACAATTGTTGGAAAAATGACTTGTGTCATGCACAAAGTAGATGTCCTAACCAACTTTCCAAAATGTTTGTTAATAAGACATTTGTGGAGTGCTTGAAAAACGAGTTTTAATGACTCCAACCTAAGTGTATGTAAACTTCCGACCTAGAATAATTTATTCACTTGGCTCAGTGTCAAACTCCATTTTTTTTATATATATATTAGTGCTTTCAGAAAGTATTCATACCCAATAACCTTTTCAATGGGATATAATGATTTATTTATTTTGTCACCGATCTACACACAATACTCTAATGTCAAAGAGACAAAATTGAGGGGGGACAAAATGGCGCCGTAGAGAGAACACGGTGTTTCAGCGAGCTCTCGTGGCTTTCGTAAATTTATATTCTTACATTAATCTCCTAGCTTGAAAAAGTAGTAGAATTGGCAAAATAAGTGACCATATAATGAGTCTTGACGACTATTTCGCAAAAATCTCCGACAACATGCCCAATAGAACTACTAAGAAGTCGACCAAAACCACCACCCCTGTGGATGTGCATGAGGAGCTAGCTAACGTTAGCGAAGCTAACACCGTTGCAGATCCTGGCACAATGTCCTTGATTATTCAAAAGATGACTGATAACATTACTAAAGTGATCGATGCTAAGATAAGAACGGTCTTGGAAGCAATAGCAGGCCATTCAGCTGAAATACAGAGGGTTGTGGAACGTGTTGTTGAGGCGGAGGGAAGAATATCTGCAGTGGAAACTTCAACTACATCTATGGACGCTAAGATAAAAGCACTTGAGAAACAGGTGCGCGAAATGGAGGAGCACATTGACGACTTGGATAATCGAGGACGCAGATGCAATATTCGTGTTGTGGGACTCCCGGAAAAATCTGAAGGGACACGTTCAGTAAAATTCTTTGAGGAATGGATCCCTGGCTACCTACAAATGGACACTAAGGCTGGTCGGGTGAAGCTGGACAGAGCCCATCGCTCTCAAGCGCCGATACCCGGTCCTAATCAGCGCCCACGGCCAGTGGTTATAAAGTTCCACAACTTCACCGACAAGCAGCGCGTCATGGATGCGGCTAGAAACATCGACTCTGATGGTAGTCGACATAAAGGTCCAAAGGTCTCATTCTTCAATGATTACTCCACAGCGGTTGTACGAAGATGCAAAGCGTTTGATGAGGCGAAGGCTCAAAAAAAAGCGGGAAAAGCAAAACATGTTAGAGGGTGAATTAGGAACTAAAGAGAAGGACTATATTAAAACACCCACTCCTGCCCTATTAAAGGAAATATCAGTCATTAGATCAACGTTAGACTCTCTCCTAACACAGGACGCTGAAAAGAAAATGAGATTTGTCAGGCAAAAGCTATATGAACATGGCGATAAGCCAGGAAAGTACTTGGCATACCTAGCTAGAAAGAGGGCTGACTCTCAGTCAATTGCTACTATTACTGACCCTGATGGTAATCATTTATATGAAAATAAATTGATAAGTGACTCATTTAAGAAATTTATACAAACCTTTATGCCTCAGAACTGCCAAAGGATGCACCCAAATTAATGGAGAACTTCTTTTGTAAGATTGAGCTCCCTACTATCTCCGAAGAGCAGAGGTCCCTCCTTAATGCCCCTATTACCAAGGAAGAGATAATGTTCGCAATTAAGAATCTGCAAAATGGTAAGGCCCCAGGACCAGACGGGTTTTGTAGTGAGTTCTATAAAGAGTTCCATGACCTGATCCTTGAGCCATTGCGTGATATGTTTAACCACTCATTTTCAAATGACCAACTTCCTCAAACGCTGAGAGAAGCCAACATTTCACTTATTCTCAAAAAGGGAAAATGTCCAGAGTCTTGTTCTTCGTACAGACCAATTTCCCTCCTGAATGTGGATAGAAAATTGCTTTCTAAAATCCTAGCCACAAGATTAGAGGACTTACTGCCACTAATTGTGAAAGGAGACCAAACTGGCTTCATTAGGGGCCGTAAGTCATGCAACAATGTTAGGCGGCTTCTTAATGTAATTCAAGCCTACCAACAAAGTGCTGTGGATGGTCTTGTGCTCTCCCTAGATGCTGAGAAAGCATTTGATCGTGTGGAGTGGTCTTACCTATTATTTGCTCTAAATAAATTTGGTCTGGGGGACAACTTTATAAAATGGGTGAAAGTTTTATATGATGACCCTCAGGCTGCTGTCCTTACTAATGGGCTAAGGTCAAATAGCTTCTCTATACACAGAGGTACAGAGGTACCAGACAGGGCTGTCCTTTATCCCCCCTCCTCTTTGCACTCGTTATGGAACCACTGGCCGAGGCCACCATATATCTGCTATACAGGGGCTGCTCATTGGTGATGTTCACCATAAAATAAGCTTGTATGCTGATGATGTCCTGATATTCATCTCTAGTCCCGAGACTTCAATTATATCTCTTATTAATATTATTGAATTATTCAGCGAATTCTCAGGCTATAAGATTAACCTTACTAAGTCAGAGGCTATGCCACTTTGTAGCCTACACTCGGTACCTAATACTTCTCCCCCCTTCACTTTTAAATGGTCTCCCTCAGGTTTCATGTATCTGGGGATATTTGTAACTCCAAAATTCCAGCTAATGTACAAAGCCAATTTTTTCAATACAATAAGACAGGATCTGGAGCGCTGGAACTCTCTCCCGTTTTCTTGGTTGGGTAGAATATCCATTTTGAAAATGAACATCTTACCTAGGCTACTTTACCCAATCCAAATGATCCCAGTATTACTCTCCAATACAGTAATAAAGGATGTAAATGGATGGCTAAGTTCCTTTATATGGAGTAAACGCAAGCCAAGACTTAAGATGGCAATATTGCAGCTGCCAAGTTCTATGGGCGGCTTGGACCTGCCCAATATCAGGTTCTATCAATGGTGTGCCCACCTTTTGTTATATTTCTGACTGGATCACAAATGATGACTCCTCTATTTGGTTAGACATTGAGACTTCTCTTTCAAAATACCCCTTACAGGATCTTTTATTCTTCAGAAGTTTCAAGTCTGTAAAAGATCACTGCAATAATCCCGTTACACTTAACACACTCAAAGTATGGAGGTCAGTTCAACGCTTCCTGGGAAGGTCCAAACTAACCGCTGCTCTTACCCCAATTCTTAATAACCCAGATTTCAGTCCAGGATTGCTGGATGCTGGTTTTAACTTATGGCTTAATAAGGGCATACGCAGGCTAAATGACTTATTTGCTGATAAGATTTTGTTGTCATTTGAGCAGATGGTCGAGAAATATCGACTCCCAAAGCAGGACTTTTTCCGCTTCCTACAAGTAAGACATTATATTCTGAAGAGCACCACCTTAATTGGTAACCCTGATATGTCTGTCATTGAAAAAATGCTTTTTCTCCCACAAAGGAAAATGTCTGTAAGTCTGTTTTATGATACTTTAAGGTCCTTTTCTGCTGTCAACACATAGAGGGTGAAACAAGTGTGGGAGAAAGAATTGTCTGTTACTATTGACGAAGAGACGTGGGAGGACATTTGGAGATATGCAAAAACAATATCTATATGTAACCGTACTAGAGCAATCCAATTAAGAATAATACACAGATTGCATATATCCCCAAATCGCAGACATGCTTTTAGCCCCACTTCCTCTTCCCCTCAGTGTCTTAAATGCAAAACTGATACAGGCACCCTAACACATTGTTTATGGTCATGTACCAAAATACAAAGATACTGGTCTGGTGTTCTGCAAGAAATTGAAAAGATCCTAGGGGTTGATCTAGAGCTGGACCCAGTTTCTTTATTGTTAGGTCTCCCTAGTAGGCATGTTACTTCTGTGGGTAAAAGGAGGCTTTACAACATCCTTACCTTCGCAGCGAGGAAAAACATCCTTTTACAGTGGATTAGTAATAAGGTCCCTTCTATTAAAGATTGGCATAAGATACTATTTGAATGGGTGCCTCTGGAATATCTGACATGTACATTGCATTCTAAAACAGACCAGTTCTACAAAGTATGGGAACCTTATCTAAATGACCTAGAACCTGATGTATCAGCTATTATGCTGCAAGGATTCACTTAGAATGGCGGGGATCTATGTATTTTAGAACTACACTGTACGTTCCAAGTGTGCAACCTAACCTCTTGGTTTAAACTGAGCTTTTTTGTTTAATTTCTGTTTGTAAGTTGGTTTAAAATGTATGTATTGAGAGAGGCAATGATGGTGATTTGTTTTTGTTCTGTGTGCCTTGTCTCTGTTGTTGTATCTGTTAATTTGGGTGAAAACTGTGAAATTCCAATAAAAATACTATTACAAAAAAGAGACAAAATTGAAAAATAAACTCCAATATATTTTGATTAACCTGGATTATACAATATTTGCCCAATCTTTGTAAAATTCTTAAAGCTCTGTCAAGTTTGTTGTTGATCGTTGCTAGACAGCGATTTTAATTTCTTTACATATTATTAAGCAGATTTAAGACAACTATAACGAGGCCAATTGAGGAACATTCAATGTCATCTTTGTAAGTAACTCCAGTGTGTATTTTGACTTGTGATTTAGGTTGTCCTGCTGAAAGGTGGATTTGTCTCCAAGTGTCTGTTGGAAAGCAGACTGAACCAGGTTTTCCTCTAGGACTTTGCCTGTGCTTAGCTCTACTCTTTTTCATCCTAAAAAACTCCATAGACCTTTGATGACAAGCATGCCCAAAATTGATGAAGCCACCACTATGCTTGAAAATATGAAGAGTGGTACTCGGTGATGTGTTGGATTTGCCCCAAACATAGACTCCGGCTATACAATTTAGCTCTTGCCAGCCCCATGCAGTTTTTTTCCACTTCTGAGTAAGAATTGGAAGAAAATTGGATCTGCCACATGCTTTTTAAACAACAGGTGTAGACTAACAGTGAAATGCTTATTTATGGTCCCTTCCCAACAATACAGAGAGAACATAGATAAATAATAGACAAGTAATAATAAATACACAATGAGTAACGAGAACTTGGCTATATACTCGGTACCAGGTCGATGTGCAGTGGAACGAGGTAATTGTGGTAGTTACAGTGCATTTGGAAAGTATTCAGACCCCTTGACTTCTTCCACATTTTCTTACGTTCCAGCCTTAAGCTAAAATTGATTAAAAATATTGTTTTCCTCAACCATCTACACACAATACCCCATAATGACAAAGCAAAAACAGGTTTTTAGACATTTTTGTAGATGTATAATAAAAAATACCTTATTTACATAAGTATTCAGACCCTTTGCTATGAGACTCGAAATTTAGCTCAGGTACATCCATTGATCATTCTTGAGATGTTTCTATAACTTGATTGGAGTCCACCTTTGATAAATTAAATTAATTGGAGATGATTTGGAAATGCTCAAACCTGTCTATTTAAGGTCCCACAGTGAACAGTGCATGTAAAAGCAAAAACCAAGCCATGAGGTCGAAGGAGTTATCCGTAGAGCTCAAAGACAGGATTATGTCGAGACACAGATCTGGGGAAGGGCACCAAAATATCTCTTTAGCATTCAAGGTCCCCAAGAACACAGTGGCCTCCATTCTTAAATGGAAGAAGTTTGGAACCACCAAGACTCTTCCTAGAGCTGGCCTGCCCAGCCAAACTGAGCAATTCGAGAAGAAGGGCCTTGGTCAAGGAGGTGACCAAGAACCCAATGGTCACTCTGACAGAGCTCCATAGTTCCTCTGTGGAGATGAGAGAACCTTCCAGAAGGACAAACATCTCTGCAGCATTTCACCAATCGGGCCTTTATGGCAGAGTGGCCAGACGAAAGCCACTCCTCAGCAAAGGGCACATGGCAGCCCGCTTGGAGTTTGCCAAAAGGCACCTAAAGGACTCTCCAACAGTAAGAAACAAGATTTTCTGGTCTGATGAAATCAAGACTGAACTGTTTGGCCTGAATGCCAAGCGCCACGTATGGAGGAAACCAGGCACCATCCCTACGGTGAAGTATGGTGGTGGTAGCATCCTGCTGTGGGGATGTTATTCAGTGGCAGGGACTGGGAGATTAGTCAGGATCGAGGGAAAGATGAACGGAACAAAGTACAGTGAGTTACTTGATGAAGACCTGCTCAGGACCTCAGACTAGCGTGAAGATTCACCTTCCAAAAGGACGACCCTAAGCATTGAGTGGCCCAGACAATGCCCGGACTTGAACCCGATCGAACATCTCTGAAAATATTTTAAAATAGCTGTGCAATGACACTTCCCATCCAACCTGAAAGAGCTTGAGAGGATCTGCAGAGAAGAATGGGAGAAACTCCCCGCATAGAGGTGTGCCAAGCTTGTATTGACATTCCCAACAAGACTCGCGGCTGTAATCAATGCCAAAGGTACTTCAACAAAGTACTGAGTGAAGGGTCTGAATACTTATGTAAAAGTAATATTTCAGTTTCTAAAAAACAGATTTTTTTTTTCTTTGTCGTTGTGGAAAATTGTGTGTGCATTTTAGAATAAGACTGTAACGTAACAATGTAGAAAAAGCCAAGTGGTCTGAATACTTTCCGAATGCACAGTATGTTACATATAACTAGAAATACAGTGACAAGGCAACAGGATAGATAATAAACAGTAGCAGCAGCGTATGTGATGAGTCAATAATAGATAATAATAACACAATAGATATTGACCTTGTTTCCAGCTGAAAGCTTTCGTCCAATGGATCTACAGGATCTGTACTACTAAAGCTGGTGTCAAGGTCGTCTTCATGGCAGCAGGATTTGTCTGTAGGACATACACATGTCTGATAAGCCAACATTGTACAACTTTGTTTCAAATACAAGGTATTATATCCACCCATCCCCCTCGTGTCAATAGATAATGCTGGCTAACCTTCCCACACGATACCCCTCCCAACAGACACCAGTCGCTCACCCACCTACACTATACCCTCCTTACTAAAAAAACAATTTAAGACTTCAGGTTTTGCATAAACCATCAACTAAACCTCCATAATACAGAGAACTAAAGTAGACTTTTTAGCCTATTTATAAACACACTAACTATGGCAACATGACATGGACCATGCTTATGCCTAGCTCCAGTATATGTATTGGCTCTTCATGGATTCATGGAAAGATTTAGCAAAGTTGACTTACACTAATTCCTGGTGCTGAGCTTAATGTTGATGCCACTGCAGATGTTTATGGGATTGGACTCTGTAAATAGAACACAGGCCAATCAATTTAGCCTTTGTGGTTGTTAATTAGCTAGCTAACATAGCTAAAGTTGGCTTGCAAAGTTACAAATGACATCCCCAGATGGCTAATTACATTGATATGCTTTGGAATGTGTAGCCAGCATATTACGAAAGCTAGCTAGCCAGATTTCTGTCTTAGATAAACAAATGTCGTTCGTTAGTTATGCTACCTCTGCTTGAATTCTTAGTAAGTTAAGCAATATAAATATTACCCCAGCAGCCTGTGCTTGTTTGTAATTTTCACATCTAGGTACTGAGCGCCATGACTTAACTTTATAATTGTTTTTGACCCAGTTGTTGTAATGTTAGCTACCTGTTGATACCTATTCTCAAATGGCTCCACCTCGACGGGTGGTATTTCATCCTGAAATTGCTATGAATTCTGGATATGGAGGTTTGGTTACAAACAGGAAATGTAGATGGCCCGTTTTCTACCGGTGAGATGCAGAACCATTTGTATTTGCATGTAGTGAGGAAATTATCTATTTCAATCAAATCAAATTGTATTGGTCACATACACATGATTAGCAGATGTTATTGCGGGTGTAGTGAAATGCTTGTGCTCCGACAGTGCAGTAATATCTAACAAGTCAGTGGTTCCCAAACTTTTTATAGTCCCTTACCCCTTCAAACATTCAACCCCTTTGCCATCATTGTAAGCCTGGCACACACACACTATACGATACATTTATTAAACATAAAGAGTTTTTGTCACAACCCGCCTCGTGGGAAGTGGGTAGACTTACTCATGTTATTTCAGTTGGAACTGATAGTACAGGGTGAGCTGCATAAATTGGTCTTCCTACTAGTGTACACTGCCTCAGTGCTTACAGTGTAACTCTGGTTTATAGGCTCATGATTACAGCTTACAACAGTTGTAGGATAAACAGATGTATTTGGTGCAATTAGGGGTACATAAATTAAATGACTTACATTGTGTTTGCCAATGCCCCTATGATCATGTTCATTTTATGCAGCATTATGACGACTCATTGTCACAATGGTAGGGATTAACTGAGCTGATCTTGGATCATTTACCAGTCATTGTTTCAACACAGCCATGAAATCCGTGGATAGAGTCCAGGAGCCAAGATGATTTGGATGGACTCCGTCATTCCTGTAGAGTATCTTCTGTTTCCAGAAGGTGTCAAAGTTATCAATAAAAGTGACTCCAGCAGAGCTACAGTAGTCTTTTAGCCAGATGTGTAATGCCAGCAGTCTGCTGAATCTTTCACACCCGTGGCCCAACGATGGTACTGGACCTGAAATTATTGGCTGTTTATTTTAGTCTTTTAATTCTAAAATCAGTTCTTTCAAATCCATTTTCATATGTTCTGAGCTAGCCCTCCTGGTGTTGTTTGACCCCACATGGACTACGACAGTGTCAGCTCCCGGCATCTGTGGAAGAACAGTCGGAAGCAGCCTTGTTATGTCTTGTACTTGTGCTCCTGGGTAGCACAGAGTTTTTGCCTTGAGGACCGAGATGTTTCTCACCATAGAGCTGCCTATGATGACAGCTGGTGATGTTGAATGGGCCGCTCTCTCAGGCAGCCTCGCGGTCTGCTCCGAGGATCTGAACCCGAGGTTAAAGCAACCGGAGAGGGAGGCAGAATCGAGGACGAAGACTCAGGTACCTCCGGATCCGGGGCGGCAAAGCTGTTTCTGGTCTGTGTCAGTTCCGTGCTCAACATCTCCATGGAGACCCCCGTTGCCAGTTGAGAACAGCTCCATTCTCCAGGGAAGGGGGAGACACCTTCGGGGATGGAACCCTTCCGAGCACGGCTGTGGAGAGCCGACATGGCGGCGAAACTTCCACCAGACCAGAGCAGCGTCCTGCTACTGTGGTGGAGGGAAAAAAAGTAGGTGGACGTGGGTTCCCTAGTAGAATATGTAGGTTTGCTACTTGCTTGCTACTAATAGCTACTAAGCTACAGTAGTCCTCCGCAAGCAAGCAGTTGCTACATTGAAAGTCAGCGCGGTCCATATTGTCCCGGAGCAAAGCAAAGTAAGCTCTTGCTATGCTTGAAACGTTCAATGGCGGCCTCCATTTGAGACTGCCGAGCCGGCAAGGCTATCTGGGATTTTGCGTCTCTCCCCCTATACGGAATCTGGCAGGATCCCGGGACAGATGGCTGCGCTCACAGAAATTTAACCCAACAGAGCTGCAGGATTCAATAAAAATTAAAAGTATATAAAAACACTGTCGTCTTTAGTTCGGATTTTGGCATTCGACAAACGTATTTGAGAGTCTCAGTCTTAAATGACTTCCCCACACACAGTCTGTGACTGTATTTAGTTTCATGCTAGTGTGGGCTGAGAATCCTCTCTCACATAGGTATGTGGTTTCAAAAGGCATCAGTGTCTATTTATTTATTTCACCTTTATTTAACCAGGTAGGCAAGTTGAGAACAAGTTCTCATTTATAATTGCGACCGGGCCAAGATGAAGCAAAGCTGTTCGACACATACAACAACACAGATTTACACATGGAGTAAAACAAACATACAGTCAATAATATAATAATAAGTCTATAATATAATAAGTCTATGTACGATGTGAGCAAATGAGTTGAGATAAGGGAGGTAAAGGCAAAAAAAAGGCCATGGTGGCGAAGTAAATACAATATAAGTATTTAAGTAAAACACTGGAATGGTAGATTTGCAGTGGAATGTGCAAAGTAGAAAAAAAGTTATGGGGTGCAAAGAAGCAAAAATAAATAAATACAGTAGGGGAAGAGGTAGTTGTTTGGGCTAAATTATAGATGGGCTATGTACCGGTGCAGTCATCTGTGAGCTGCTTTGACAGCTGGTGCTTAAAGCTAGTGAGGGAGATAAGTGTTTCCAGTTCCAGAGATTCTCGTAGTTCATTCCAGTCATTGACAGCAGAGAACTGGAAGGAGAGGCGGCCAAAAGAAGAATTGGTTTTGGGGGTGACCAGAGAGATATACCTGCTGGAGCACGTGCTACAGGTGGGTGCTGCTACGGTGACCAGCGAGCTGAGATAATGGGGGACTTTACCTAGCAAGGTCTTGTAGATTACCTGGAGCCAGTGGGTTTGGCGACGAGTATGAAGCGAGGGCCTGCCAACTAGAGCGTACAGGTCGCAGTGGTGGGTAGTATATGGGCCTTTGGTGACAAAACGGATGGCACTGTGATAGACTGCATCCAATTTATTGAGTAGGGTATTGGAGGCTATTTTGTAAATGACATCGCCAAAGTCGAGGATCGGTAGGATGGTCAGTTTTACGAGGGGATGTATGGCAGCATGAGTGAAGGATGCTTTGTTGCGAAATAGGAAGCCAATTGTATATTTAACTTTGGATTGGAGATGTTTGATGTCTGGAAGAAGTCTGGAAGAAGAGTTTACAGTCTATCCAGACACCTAGTTATTTGTAATTGTCCACATATTCTAAGTCAGAACCATCCAGAGTAGTGATGCTGGACGGGCGGGCAGGTGCAGGCAGCGATTGGTTGAAGAGCATGCATTTGGTTTTACTTGTATTTACGAGCAGTTGGGGGCCATGGAAGGAGAGTTGTATGGCAATGAAGCTAGTCTGGAGGGTTGTTAACAGTGTCCAAAGAAGGGCCAGAAGTATACAGAATGGTGTCGTCTGTGTAGAGGTGGATCAGAGACTCACCAGCAGCAAGAGCGACATCATTGATGTATACAGAGAAGAGAGTCGGCCCAAGAATTGAACCCTGTGTCACCCCCATAGAGACTGCCAGAGGCCCGGACAAAAGGCCCCCCAATTTGACACACTGAACTCTATCAGAGAAGTAGTTGGTGAACCAAGCGAGGCAATCATTTGAGAAACCAAGGCTATCGAGTCTACCGATGAGGATGTGGTGATTGACAGAGTCGAAAGCCTTGGCCAGGTCAATGAATATGGCTGCACTGTATTGTTTCTCATCGATGGCGGTTAAGATATCGTTTAGGACCTTGAGTGTGGCTGAGTTGCATCCATAACAAAATCTGAAACCAGATTGCATAGCTGAGAAGGTGCGTTGGGATTCGAAATGGTCGGTAATCTGTTGACTTGGATTTCGAAGACCTTAGAAAGGTAGGGTAGGATAGATATAGGTCTGTAGCAGTTTGAGTCAAGATTGTCCCCCCCTTTAAAGAGGGGGATGGCCGCAGCTGCTTAACAATCTTTGGGAATCTCAGACGACACGAAAGAGGGTTTGCAACAATTTCGGCAGATCATTTTTAGAAAGAAAGGGTCCAGAATGTCTAGCCCGGCTGACTAGTAGGGGTCTAGGTTTTGCAGCTCTTTCAGAACATCAGCTGACTGGATTTGGGAGAAGGAGAAATGGGGAAGGCTTGGGCGAGTTGCTGTGGGGGTGCTGTTGACCGGGGTAGGGGTAGCCAGGTGGAAAGCATGGCCAGCCGTAGAAAAATGCTTGTTGAAGTTCTCAATTATAGTGGATTTATCGGTGGTGACAGAGTTTAAAAAGCTAGCCTTGGCTGTTCTAACTGCCTTGTATATTGGTCTCTAACTTCCCTGAAAAGGTGCATATCACGGGGGCTGTTCGTTGCTAATGCAGAACGCCATAGGATGTTTTTGTGTTGGTGAAGGGCAGTCAGGTTTGGAGAGAACCAAGGGCTATATCTGTTCCTGGTTCTACATTTCTTGAATGGATCATGCTTATTTAAGATGGTGAGGAAGGCTTTTTTTAAATAACCAGGGATCCTCTACTGACGGGATGAGGTCAATATCCTTCCAGGATACCCCGGCCAGGTCGATTAGAAAGGCCTGCTCGCTGAAGTGTTTCAGTGAGCTTTTGACAGTGATGAGTGGAGGTCACTTGACCGCTGACCCATTACAGATGCAGGCAATGAGGCAGTGATCGCTGAGATCTTGGTTGAAAACAGCAGAGGTGTATTTAGAGGGCAAGTTGGTTAGGATGATATCTATGAGGGTGCCTGTGTTTACGGCTTTGGGGTGGTACCTGGTAGGTTCATTGATAATTTGTGTGAGATTGACGGCAACAAGCTTAGATTGTAGGTTGGCTGGGGTGTTAAGCATGTTCCAGTTTAGGTCACCTAGCAGCACGAGCTCTGAAGATAGATGGGGGCAATCAGTTCACATATGGTGTCCAGAGCAGGCGGCAGCAGTGAGAGACTTGTTTTTAGAGAGTTGGATTTTTAAAAGTACAAGTTCAAATTGTTTGGGTACAGACCTGGATAGTAGGCCATCTCTGCAGTAGATTGCCCTCTTTGGCCGTTCTATCTTGTCTGAAAATGTTGTAGTTAGAGATGGGTGATTTCAGAGTTTTTGGTGGTCTTCCTAAGCCAGGATTCAGATACGGCTAGGACATCCGGGTTGGCAGATTGTGCTAAAGCAGTGAATAAAACAAACTTAGGGAGGAGGCTTCTAATGTTAACATGCATGAAACCAAGGCTATTACGGTTACAGAAGTCATCAAAAGAGAACGCCTGGGGAATAGAAGTGGAGCTAGGCACTGCAGGGCCTGGATTCACCTCTACATCACCAGAGGATGAGTAGGATAAGGGTACGGCTAAAAGCTTTGAGAATTGGTCGTCTAGGACGTCCAGAACAGAGAGTAAAAGGTGGTTTCTGGGGGCGATAAAATAGCTTTAAGGTATAATGTACAGAGAAAGGTATGGTAGGATGTGAATACAGTGGAGGTAAACCTAGGCATTGAGTGATGATGAGAGAGATATTGTCTCTAGAAACATCATTGAAACCAGGTGATCACATGTGTGGGTGGTGGAACTGAAAGGTTGGATAAGGTATAATGAGCAGGGCGAGAGCCTCTACAGTGAAATAAGCCAATAAACACTAACCAGAACAGCAATGGACAAGGCATATTGACATTAAGGAGAGACATGCTTAGCCAAGTGATCATAAGGGTCTAGTGAGTAGTGAGGTTGGTTGGGGTCACGGCGATTCAGACAGCTAGCCAGGCCATCGGTAGCAAGCTGGCAGAGGATGGAAGTCTGTTTTTAGCCACCTCGTGCGTTTCCGTCGGTAGATTAGTTGGGTTCCGTGTGGTAGAGGGGAGCAATTCAATTGGCAAAATAGATATCGTTTTTGTGACCCAAGAAAATTATCCGATAGACCTATTCAGAAAGCAGCCGATAAGACAGGTAACGATTAGTGTGCCGCAGATGGGCGTTCAGGTAACATCGCGACGGAGGGGCCAGTTGGAGTCTTAGTCTTAACAGCATGATATGCCAAGGCAGGACACTCTGAGCACAGCCCAATCCAGAAATCTGGCAGATCTGCTTGTTGCAATTTCGATGACGCTCTCTTGTTCAGATATTCATAAGTGAACTGGAGGCAGGGCATGAATGAGATAACGAATCCGGTTGTTTGTGTCATACGTTTTGTACCTGCGTAATTGCGCAGCCAACTCACTCAGATGCTTCACTATATCACATTTGACATTATCCATAAACTTGAGTTCATTTGCACACAAAAAAATCCTACAATGATGGAAAGACCTGTGTATTGTCCTTGTTATTGCAGACCGAGTAGAGCTCCAACTTTTTAATCATAGCCTCAATTTTGTTTCGCACATTGAATATAGTTGCAGAGAGTTCCTGTAATCCTAGATTCAGATCGGCCAGTCGTGTGAGAAACTCGTCATCATGCAAGCGGTCAGACAAGTGAAAATGATGGTCAGGAAACAAAACCGTAAGCTCAGCTCTCAATTCAAAAAGTGTGTCAATGCTTTGCCCCTTGATAACCAGCTCGCTCTTGTATGCGAAGAAGTAATTGTTTCAAAACATCTCCTGCCATGTCACTGATGCATTGTGAAACATTGTTTGATGAAGACATTTTCTGTATAGTTTTTTGGGGCCTTTTCCCCCAGCATCGTCCCAGGCAAATCCACAGCAGCAGGAAGATTTAAGTCCTCCACAATAGTATGGTGCTTGCCTTTCCTAGCCACTCGGTAGCTCACCAAGATGCTTCTAGCCCCTTCTTAATAATGGTATGTTTTGCTTTTATACATGTCTGATTACTCAAAAGTTGTCTTAATTCTCGCTCCAAAAACTCACGTGGCTTATTTTTCAAATTGGCATGTTTTGTTTCTAAATGTCTGCATAAGAGTGAAGATTTCATTGAGTTGTGAGACAGTACTTTTGCACATATAACACACTGTGGCTGAGGAAAGGCACTACTCCAAATATAAGTGAACCCCAAATCAATGTAGTTCTCATCATATTTGCGCGTCTTCGAAAAACATCCCCATAGCATGATGCTGCCACCACCATGCTTCACTGTGGGTAGATACCGCGTTCATCTGTAAAAACAATAGTACGCAAGTATAAACACCATGGGACAACACAGCCGTCATACCGCTCAGGAAGGAGATGCGTTCTGTCTCCTAGACATGAACGTACTTTGGTGCGAAAAGTGCAAATCAATCCCAGAACAACAGCAAAGGACCTTGTGAAGATGCTGGAGGAAACCGGTACAAAAGTATCTATACCCACAGTAAAACGAGTCCTATATCGACATAACCTGAATGGTTGCTCATACCACTTTTTGGAGAAATGTCCTCTGATCTGATGATACAAAATAGTCATGTTTGGCCATAATGACAATCATTATGTTTGGAGGAAAAAGGGGTAGGCCTGCAAGCTGAAGAACACCATCCCAACCGTGAAGCACAGGGGTGGCAACATGTTGTGGGGGTGCTTTGCTGCAGGAGGGACTGGTGCACATCACATAATTTTAGCTTGTGGAAGGCTACACAAAACATTTAACCCAAGTTAAACAATTTAAAGACGATGTTACCAAATACTAATTGAGTTTATATAAACTTCTGACCCACTGGGAATGTGATGAAATAAATAAAAGCTGAAATAAATCATTGTCTCTACTATTATTCTGACTTTTCACATTTTTAAATAAAGTGGTGATCCATAACTGACCTAAGACAGGGAATTTTTAATAGGATTTAATGTCAGGAATTTTGAACAACTGAGTTTAAATGTATTTTGTCTTCGTTGTACAGTATGTAAACTTCCGACTTCAACTGTTGTTATTCCTCTTGTCCAGATGGGATAGGGCGGTGTGCAGAGTAATAGCGATTGCATCATCTATGGATCTATTGGGGCGGTAAGCAAATTGAAGTGGGTCTAGTGTGGCAAGTAAGGTGGAGGTGATATGATCCTTGACTAGTGTCATCATGAAGTGCTTTGAGAGAGAGGTGTATGCTATGGGGCAATAGTGATTTATTTCAGTTACCTTTGTTCCAGTACCCAAGAAGGCAATGGTGGCCATCTTGAAGCATGTAGGGACATGCAGGGACATGCTGGGGTAGGGAGAGATTGAATATGCCCGTAAACACATCAGCCAGCTGGTCTGCACATGCTCGAAGTATGTGGCTAGGGATGTCGTCTCGACCAGCAGTCTTGCGAGGGTTAACACGATTAAATGTTTTACTCATGTCGGCCACGGTGTAGAAGAGCCCACAGTCCTTGGTAGCAGGCCGCGTCGGTGGCACGGTGTTATCCTCAAAGCATGCAAAGAATATGTTTAGCCTTTCCAGAAGCAAGACTTCAGT
The DNA here is from genome assembly GCF_036934945.1 of Oncorhynchus masou masou. Taxonomy (NCBI): domain Eukaryota; kingdom Metazoa; phylum Chordata; class Actinopteri; order Salmoniformes; family Salmonidae; genus Oncorhynchus; species Oncorhynchus masou. The sequence continues at coordinate 38,693,732 of NC_088232.1, read as the reverse complement.
CTCAGCGACGTGGCTGGTTTTCATTTTGTAGACACTTGATTGTCTGTAGTCCCTGCCACATATGTCTCTGAGCCGTTGAATTACGACTCCACTTTATCTATTTTTTTTTTACATTTAGCATGTTTGAATGCCTTGCGGAGTAAATAAATACACTCTTTATATTCTAACATATTACCAGTCACCTTGTCATTGTTAAATGCGGTGGTTCTCGCTTTCAGTTTTGCGCAAATGCTACCATCTATCCACGGTTTCTAGTTAGGGTATGTTTTAATAGTCACAGTGGGTACTACATCTCCTATACACTTCCTTATGAACTCAGTCACTGTATCCGTGTATGCGTCTAGATTATTTTTGCACTCTACCCAGACCATATCCCAGTCCATGTGATCAAAACAATCCTGAAGCATGGATTCCGATTGGTCAGAGCGACGTTGAATTGTACGAAGCACGGGCACTTCCTGTTTGAGTTTCTGCCTATAGGACGGGAGAAGCAAAATGGATTCGTTCTCAGATTTGCCGAAAGGAGGGCAGGGGAGGGCCTTGTAAGTGTTCCGAATGTTTTGAATAGCAATGGTTGAGATTCTTAGTAGCGCAAGTAGGACAGTCAATATGTTGATAGAATTTCGGCAGCCTAGTCCTCGGGTTTTGCTTTGTTAAAATTCACAGCTACAATAAATGCAGCCTCAGGATATGTGGTTTCCAGTTTGCATAAAGTCCAGTGAAGTTCTTTTGAGGGCCGTCAAGGTTTTGGTTTGAGGTGGGATGTAAAGGGCCGTGGCGATGACCGAAGATAATTATTTTGGGAGATAATGTGGTCGGCATTTAATTGTGAGGTATTCTAGGTCAGCGAACAAAACGACTTGAGTTCCTGAATGTTCCTAGAATTATGCCATGATTCGTTAATCATGATACAGACCCCTCCGCCCTTCTGCTTCCCGGAGAGATATTATTCCTGTCTGCGCGATGTTCTGAGAATCCTGCTGGCTTTACTGACTCTGATAGAGTTTCCAGAGAAAGCCGTGTTTCCGTGAAACAAAGTATGTTACAAGCCCCGATGTCTCTCTAGAAAGAAATCCTTGTTCGAAGCTCATCAACTTTGCTATCCAAAGACTGAACTAATATACTCAGTAATATACTCGGAAGCGGTGGGTGGTGTGCGCGCCTCCTAAGTTGAACCAGCAGGCCACCTCGAGTGCCTCTCCTCCGCCAGCGAGGTTTTGGATCGGTCTCTGGAATAAGTTTGATTGCTCTGGGGAGAGTGAACAAAAGAATCGGCTCCAGAGATGTCGTATTGCTGGTCATAATAATGGTAGTTGGCCTCTCTAATATCCAATAGTTCTTCCTGGCTGTATGTAATGACATAACATTTTCTGAGCTAATAATGTAAAAAATTGTACATTAAAAAACAAAATACTGCAAAGTCTTCTAAGAGCTAGTCGCGATGCTGCCATCTCCGTCGGCATCATGCTAGTAGCTAATGACACATGTTCATAACATACTAATGTATGTACAGTATACGGTGAAATGTCCTTCTTTGGGATATGACCCATTCTGGTTGTTGGCCATACTTAAATTAGTGACTCAGTAAACCACAACAGTACTATTATCATTTAAGATACAAGGCATTCGCTCTGTGTCTGAACTGCTGAGGCGGATTAGAGATTGGCCGAGTGGAATTACAAATGTAACTGTTTGGAATGGAAATTGACCCCAGGTCTGTTCTCTGCTGTTGAACTTGGCGGGCTCCCTGAAACACACACACACACCCTCCTCCATTATACTGAGAGAGGTGCTTGTGTGTCGGGATCTGTGAAATGTTGGCACTCGCTCACTTCCACAAACAGAGAGAGCTCTCTGAGAAGTAATAGCAGGAAGCAGCAGGATCGGAACAGCGTTTCTCCTCTTGTTCCAGTCAACAGTGAAACAAGAAAACATCTCTCCTCACATATCTATCTTCCATAATAGCGCCGTGTAGAGATGACAGCTTTATGGCTGGTGTTTTCCAGATTCCCCCTCCTGTTTCCCCAGGCAGGTAGCTCAGCTCTGTGTTCATCCTGTAGGAGTGGAGGGGTGTCTGAGCATAGCATGGACACAGGTGTTGTGTTTTGTGTAAAGGATAGGATACAATACCAGCCCCCTGCATTCCCAGGGCCTGCAGAAACGGTTCTGCATCCGTTGGCACAGCGACAGGAGAACTGAGAGGCCCGTTGAGTGGGGGGGTTCAACCTGTAGCCAACTTGAAGCCCTACTCAAACACACAAAACCACTCACAGTGAAAAGGGGGTCCATTGAAATTCACCAGTGTAAACAGCAGATCAATAGTACTGAATTGTCTGTTTAGAAGATGGCCAGGTCCTTCTCTTGAGACTTCCCTTCCTCTGTCAGGAATATTCCCGTGCCTCTCCGTGCACTTCATCTGTCACGCTCCACAGTCTGGTTAGAGGGATTTGAGCAGATGGAGAGCAGAGCAGTGAGTCGGTCAGTCTGAGGACTGGGGTGGAAAGAGCCTGGTGACAGGCTCTGATGGGTCTGTGACATGCAGCAGGGCAGGATGTCAAACAGATCTGATCCGGATCCACATAGACACACACACATGCTGCCTCCGCCTCGTGTTCAAGGTACTGGAGTTAACTTGTTATGGCTGCAATCCCAATACAGGGATCGATATGACAACTACCAGTGAAAATAGAGGGCGCCAAATTCAAACCACAGAAATCTCATAATTACAATTCCTAAAACATGCATGTCTGTCTTATATCATTTTAAAGGTAATCTTGTTGTTAATCCCACCAAAGTGTCCGATTTTCAAATAGGCTTTTCAGCGAAAGCACTACAAACGATTATGTTAGGTCTCCACCAAACCACAATAAGCACAGCCATTTTCCAGCGAAATATAGCATTCACAAAAAGCACAAATAAAGATAAAATTAATCACTAACCTTGAATTATCTTCATCAGATGACACTCATAGGACTTTATGTTATACAATACATGCATGTTTTGTTTGATAAAGTTCATATTTAAATAAAAAAAGTTTACATTGGCTTATTAGATTCACTTGTTCCAAAAACATCAAGTGATTTTGCATAACCACATCGTTTCAACAGAAATACTCATCATAAATGTAGATGATAATACAAGTTATACACATGGAATTATAGACATGCCTCTCCTTAATGCAACCGCTGTGTCAGATTTCAAAAAAAGTTTACGGAAAAAACAACACATGCAATAATCTGAGACGGCGCTCAGAACAGAAGACAAATTAGCCGCCATGTTGGAGTCAACAGAAACCAGAAAATACATGATAAATGTTTCCTTACCTTTGAACTTCATCAGAATGCAGTCCTAGGAATCCCAGGTCCACAATAAATGCTTGGTTTGTTTGAAAATGTCCGTTACTTATGTCCAATTCGCTACTTTGGTTAGCGTGCTTGGTAAACAATTCCAAAGTCACAAAGCGCGTCCACTATAACGTGACGAAATGTCCAAAAGTTCCGTAACAGTCAGTAGAAACATGTCAAACGATGTACTGAATCAATCTTTAGAATGTTGTTTACATATATCTTGAATAACGTTCCAACCGGAGAATTAGAATGACTTCAGATGAGCGAATCCCACCGGATTGCACAGCGGAGAAGGTAGGGTGGGATTCGAAATGGTCAGTGATATGTTTATTAACTTGGCTTTCGAAGACTTTAGAAAGGCAGGGCAGGATGGATATAGGTCTATAACAGTTTGGGTCTAGAGTGTCACCCCCTTTGAAGAGGGGGATGACCGCGGCAGCTTTCCAATCTTTAGGGATCTCAGATGATACGAACGAGAGGTTGAACAGACTGGTAATAGGGGTTGCAACAATGGCTGTGGATAATTTTAGAAAGAGAGGGTCCAGATTGTCTAGCCCAGCTGATTTTGTATGTGTCCAGGTTTTGCAGCTCTTTCAGAACATCTGCTTTCTGGATTTGGGTGAAAGAGAAGCTGGGGAGGCTTGGATAAGTAGCTGCGGGGGGTGCGGGGCTGTTGGCCTGGGTTGGCGTAGCCAGGAGGAAAACATGGCCAGCTGTAGCGAAATGCTTATTGAAATTCTCGATTATCGTGGATTTATCGGTGGTGACAGTGTTGCCTAGCTTCAGTGCAGTGGGCAGCTGGAAGGAGGTGCTCTTATTCTCCATGGATCTTAGTGTCCCAAAACGTTTTGGAGTTAGAGCTACAGGATGCAAATTTCTGTTTGAAAACGCTAGCCTTTGCTTTCCTGACTGCCTGTGTGTATTGATTCCTGACTTCCCTGAAAAGTTGCATATCGCTGGGACTATTCGATGCTAGTGCAGTCCGCCACAGGATGTTTGTGTGCTGGTCGAGTATAGTCCATATAGTCCAGTGAAGTTCCTTGATGGCCATCTTGGTGTCTGCTTGATGGGGAATACACAGCTGTAACTATAACCAACGAGAATTCTCTTGGTAGGTAAAATGGCCGGCACTTGATTGTATGGAATTTTAGATCTGGTGAGCAGAAGGACTTGAGTTCCTTTATGTTATGATTACACCATGAATCGCTAATCATAAAGCATACACCCCCGCCCTTCCTTTTCCCAGAGATGTGTTTTATCTCTGTCAGCGCGATGCTTGGAGAAGCCCACTGGCTAAACCGACAACACATCCCAATAGAGCCATGTTTCCGTGAAACAGAGAATGTTACAATCTCTGATGTCTCTCTGGAAGGAAACCCTTGCTCGAATTTCATCTACCTTGTTGTCAATAGACTAGACCTTGGCTAGTAATATAAGTATGTGACCTGGGAATGGCCTTACCAGCTGACCACTGACCCTCCACTTGCACTTGTGCATTCATTTCTCTTTCACACTGTCTCTGTTACCAGTCATGCACGCACGCACGACCCCCAAGCCCTCCTGATTCCCTCCTTCCCTTAGGGTGTCTGCTGGTCCTCTCTCCTCCCCCAGCAGACTGGTGGGTTAGCTGGTGGCTACTGCTGCTGATGAGCCAACTTGTTTTCCTGAGTGGCAGGAAGCGCTCTAACACAATCAGCAGTGTTGAAAAGTGGACCATGTGAGAGGCTGAGATAAGAGCCTTGCCCGGGCCCTGGGCCCTCGGTACAGACCCAGTACCATCTGCTTCCCTCACTGGACCTCCTCACGGTTGGTGCGGTCTGCAGTGTGCAGTTAGGGCATTTTTACACACCATTTTCAGCTGTAAACCTAGTTCAAATCAGAGTTCAATTATTTGTTACATTGTCTTTTTATTTTCTCCATTTGGTCTGGTTGGTTTCACATTTGTCAAATGAACAAAAAATCCTAAACAAAACCAAGTGTCCATGCTAGTCATTTGATCATTTGACAAATTCTCACATTAAATCCATCTATGATTATCATGAAGTATCACTTGCCCCAATATTCATATTACTTCCACTTTGCCCTTCGCACAACATCGGGGATAATAGCCCCTCTAACTGTGACATGAATAGGCTATACAGTAACCTACTGTATATCCCTGGCATAGCAGCCGTCTCCCCTAATCTGAATCGGTTGCGCTCATACATGCTCTGTTATACTCAGAATGTTTCAGAGATATCAGGTTATGCTACTGTGTGCATTTCATTAAATGCTCGCAGTCAAACAACCAATAATACTACACATCTCTAGTTATTTACCGACTGCATTCTAACCTGCAGCGAACCACACCATGGTACGAATGGAATCTGACCCAGACCACCCTTTTTGAGCGAACCACGGTGTGTTGTTTAGTGGGCTCCAATTGAGGATAGTGTTCACACCAGTCCAAACAGTCCAAACAAACCAAACTAAGGGGGGAAATGCACCAGACCAAATGCACCAAACCATTCCACTCCAAACTAATTGGGTTTGAAAGCCCCCTTTAAAGTGTGTGATTAGTCTTCCTAGTAGCCCTTGGGATTTTTAACTCAAGGTTATTAGGCCTGTAAGCTATTCAGGTGAAAAGTAGCTTGAAGGGCTAGGCTAGTTAAAATGCTCAACAATTTTTCTGGCTCAATACTGGGGCTGTGATTTCTAGATCTGGCCCTGATTATTTTGTCTTGTAAGACAGACAGTGCGTTTTATATTGATGAACTAAAAGCAGTGTGGGATTAGCTCAGTGACTGTCTGCACCAGCACCAGCATGGCAGATACTATCAAGAGGTGTTAGAGAAAGAATATATAATCTAGTGTTGCCTCTGGGAGAGAGGGATATTGAGATATAGAGAGAGAGGTGTTGCAGGGGCTTGGCTTGTATTAAACAAGCGTAGTGCAATAGGGTCTTGTTACAAGCTGACACACACACACACACACCGACCCCACATACACACTGAAAATACATTTTTTTGGTGGCAGTCTTGAAAGGCCATTTTGTATCCTACTCACTGAGACTGGGCTGGATCAATCAAATTCAATCAATAAAATCAGCAGATGTCACAAAGTGCTTATGAGAGCCATCACCTCCATCTGAGCCATACCCATTAGAGAGGGAGACATACACAGAACACAAGCTCACACATCACTCTCATCACAGATCATGCACTCAATGAATCACAACATTTCAAAAGTGCTTAGTGTGCCAGCGTGTGCAGGATAGGGTATTATGTAGTGATAATATTATTTTTGATCATATAGTTTTGACTCGCAATAGTATTTTTGCGCTAGTTGGCTGTACCTGCACCAAAACGCCGATATTTTTCCTTCCTAGCTTGTTCTCCACCTTCTTTTTAAATAGGAAGGCAATTTGTTTTCAGCACTTGTATTTCCATGACTGATCAAAGCTAGTTTTCTCATGTCTCTCTCTCTTGTCCCTCTGCAGCAGACATATGGTGAGCAATATGTTTAGAACATCGAATTGCTATAAAATCACAGTATCGAATCGCAATCGTGAGAATCGCATACACCAAAGTTTCGTTTTAATATCGTATCATGAGGTCCCTGGCCATTCCCAGCACTAGTATTATGTTAGTAAGTAAGTGTTAATGAAATGTCCCTCCTATTTGACCCGTAATCCAGCCTTATTAAGAGGATTGTGTTCTTAAAAAAAGATGACACTTCTTTTTGAAGGAGACTTATCCGCCATGCTTGGCCATGTTGTTTTTGGCACACAGTTAAGGGCAGTTACACAGTAGCTGAACACTGTTTTGCTGCCAATATCTCTACTTTTGGGAATACTGCAGTATGATGGCATTGTTGTTATTATGGTTTATATTTGGCCTTGCTTTGCACATATTGCATTGCATGTGGTGCTGCAATTCCACTCGGTTGCAGACGCTTGTGATGAATGTACCAATACCAGACCTTATTCAATATTCAGATTCAATCAGATCAGAGCTGCAATCAGATTAACCTGAGAACAAAGGACGAGACCAGCTCCCGTCTCATCCAGGTCCATTTATTCTATTATGGCTGTTGTCATTTGCCTTTAACTGTGGGCGAGATCCATGGAACACAAGTTCAAATGTTATTACAGGGGGGATGTATGATTCTTCATTGTATCTCTGCTTTAATCTGTGGGCTAACATAAATCACCAGACAGACTGGCATTGTCCCGCGGTGGTTGGTTGGATACATTGGCCAGCCATCCGCCCGAGCCAATTACTGGAGACTATCTGGGCTGTGTTTGGTCCCCATCCAGTTGGCTGGTGGTGAAAGAGGAGGTATTGAACAGAACTGAGGTGCAGGAGAGACCGAACAGAAGGTGAATCTTAATTGCTCAATTAGGGGGAAGAAGTCTGCCCCTGTTAAATGTTCTCATCATAGGGGACATGGCATGGAAGAGAGGTTTTGTGATTGATACCAAGCCTGATTCTGGATTGACATTCTAATAGGGAAACAATGACTGCCGTAAAGTCAGTCGAGCCTTGTCACAGATCTATGTGCTTTTTAGTCATCTTTGTCACTTGTTGAACTACCATTCATGTTTAGCATGCCAACAAATAAAACACAGAGGGGGGGATTTTTGGGTTGTTTTCTTATTAGTTAAGTGCTGACCTCACCATAATGTAAAAGCACTTAGCCATGTGTCGTGTGAGCTGTGGTGGTAATGATGTGTGATGATCTGTTATGGGGATGGAGTGCAATATGTTCAAGGCCAGGTCGAGATTGGTTGGGATTGGGAGTCCCATAGGGTGGCACACAATTGGCCCAGCGTCGTCTGGGTTTGGCCGGGGTAGGCTGTCATTATAAATAAGAATTTGTTCTTAACTGACTTGCCTAGTTAAATAAAGGTTCAATAAATAAAAAGTAAAGAGGAAACCGGGCCAGCAGTCGCATACACGTACGCAGGTCAGCACTTTTAACAAATCGGAAAAACAACCCGAAAATAACCCATCTTTGAAACAATGTGTTATACAAAGGATTGGAGAGAAGACTAATAATATGGTTGTTCTAGATTCTGTAAATGGACACGGCTTACGTGAATGAAGTCACTTTGACATAATGTGTCATGGCGCACCTCTCCCCATAGACATTGGCCTACATTTGAATTCTATGGTTCGGCCCTCCCCTGTACCTCACTATCTCCCTGCTCATCAGTGAGGCTCCTGGGGATTCCATTCTCCTTTCAGCCATGTGCATGTCTCCCCCTTAGATCTGCTGAGGACCACAGTTGAATGATCTACACCATTTAAACAGACAGCATCATCCTCTTCCATTGATTTAACTGCTTTCTTTAGAACATGTTAGCTTGATTTATAGATGACGTTTTTCCTCACAAAGTCCTTGGTGTGCTGTTATGTAAATCCTCGTGTCCATTGAGTTACCACTAAGGATGCTTGAGCTACATGATTATGTATGACACCATATGTTTGATTGAGACATGAAGAATTATGGATAATTGGCTCACTGGAATTTAGTTTTCATTTTTAATGCTGTAATGGCAGCCTTTTTTAAATTTTTCCCAGTTTCACTAAACAATAATCCTTTTTGTTTATTTCGTCTGGGTAGTTGAAATTGATCTGCCTGTGTGCTTCTGTCTGTTTCCTTGCAGATATCTTTGAGAAGAGTGAATTGAAGACCTTCTTCGAAAGCAACTGTTCTCAGATTTATTTTATCTTCTATGAAAATTTCATTACACTGGAAAGTAACTTAAAGCAAAAAGGTAAGTAAGTGTGTGCGGCCTGTGTGTCTGTTTAAAACTGTGCCCATGGCTACTACTCCAGTAACCAGCCCTCAGTAGTAGAGTGTATAATTAGCTGGGTAATATGCTTTTTCACCTCGTTCAGAGCCGGTGTCATGTTCAATTCTGCAGGGGTTGTAGTTTTCATTCCAACTACTTCCCTTAGCTGTTCAATGCCAATTAGATGAACATAAATTCAGATCTATTATTGCATTGCAGCAGTGAAATGCAGTGGCGTGTAGGGAAGCCAGGCTTCCCCAAAAAATTGAAGCCAGGCTTCCTCACAAAAATTATAAATAAATAAAAAACATATTTTAGTTTCTCTGTGTTTCACACATTTCCTCCAATTTGCAAGAGGCTGAATGTATATCATCGGCGAAACAGCGCCCCTCTGTCTCAGTATGTGTAGCCCAAAAGAGTGTGACATTGTTGGTCCTGTGTGGCTCAGTCGGTAGAGCATGGCGCTTGCAACGCCAAGCGTCGTGGGTTCGATTCCCACTGGGACCACCCATATGTAAAAGTAGTGGCCCCAGCCGACTTGTAAGTCGCTTTGGACAAAAGCGTCTGCTAAATGGGATATATTATTATTATTATTATTATTGCAACCCATAGCATTGAATGCAAGGGAAGCCAGCGAGCATTTGGCCTCCCTTGATTAAAAAAAAATGTGTAAATTGCGTGAGCTCAACTGTTAATGGTCCTGATGCTCCACTGAAAAAGTTGCAAGGGAAGGACAGGTAGCCTAAAACAACAAACTAAAGCTTATACTGTATAACAGAGTCATAGACAGTTTAGGCAACATGAAAGAGGAGGATGTCATTGCTGGCTTTTCTCTGCAAGTAGGGTGAGGTTTTTTTATATTTATTTTTTTACTTTTAGTTACATACACACACACACACACACACACACACACACACACACACACACACACACACACACACACAAAATCAGTACCATCAACAGCCACATCATATTTCACTTACGTTGGACTAAATATTAGTTATCTTTTAGTTGTCACTCTATTAGATGTATAGGTGATTAGATGATGTTGAAATGGTTCTTGGTGGAGGCAGCGCCTGTTTACTTTGCGACTTGCGGTAACGCTCCTTAATTTTAAATCAATAGTTTACTAGTCCGAAAATGTCGGAAACATTAACTTGCTTGACCATGCTGTAGGCCATGTTCTGTTTGTTACATGCAATATGTTTTGTGGACTTGTGGACCGGACAGATGTTGCTCTCCAGTTTTGTGATGAAACAAAGCTGTGATTGAATTTATTCTGCCACTGTGTGGAAAGGCATATGAACTAACGGTTATAGAGCAAACACAATTATCACAACACATAGATTAGAGGTCGCCCGATTTATGATTTTTCAACGGCAAATACCGAATCATTGGAGGACCAAAAAAAGCCCATACCGATTAATCGTCCGTGAAAGTGTATTTTTTTATATATATTTTTTATATTATGTATATATTTGTAATGATGACAATTACAACAATACTGAATGAACACTTTTTTTTTATTTTAACTTAATATAATACATAAAATCAATTTAGTCTCAAATAAATAATGAAACATGTTAAATTTGGTTTAAATAATGCAAAAACAAAGTGTTGAAGAAAGAAAAAGTGCAATATGTGCCATGTAAAAAAGCTAACGTTTAAGTTCCTTGCTCAGAACATGAGAACATATGAAAGCTGGTGGTTCCTTTTAACATGAGTCTTCAATATCCCCAGGTAGAAGTTTTAGGTTGTAGTTATTATAGGAATTATAGGACTATTTCTCTCTTTGCCATTTGTATTTCATATACCTTTGACTATTGGATGTTCTAATAGGTACTTTAGTATTGCCAGTCTAATCTCGGGAGTTGATAGGCTTGAAGTCGTAAACGGCGCAATGCTTGAAGCACAGCGAAGAGCTGCTGGCAAATGCAGGAATGTGCTGTTTGAATGAATGCTTACGAGCCTGCTGCTTCCTACCACCGCTCAGTCAGACTGCTCTATCACATGTCAAATCATAGACTATAATATAATAACACACAGAAATATGAGCCTTAGGTCATTAATATGGTCAAATCTGGAAACGATCATTTTGAAAACAAAATGTTTATTCTTTCAGTGAAAAATGGAACCGTACCTTATTTTATCTAACGGGTGGCGTCCCCGAGTCTAAATATTTCTGTTACATTGCACAACCTTCAATGTTATGTCGTAATTATGTACAATTCTGGCAAATGATTTATGGTCTTTGTTAGGAAGAAATGGTCTTCACACAGTTTGCAACGAGTCAGGCGGTCCAAGCTGCTGCATATACCCTGACTCTGCTTGCACTGAACGCAAGAGAAGTGACACAATTTCCCTAGTTAAAAGAAATTCATGTTAGCAGGCAATATTAACTAAATATGCAGGTTTAAAAATATATACTTCTGTATTGATTTTAATAAAGGCATTGGTGTTTATGGTTAGGTACACATTGGTGCAATGACAGTGCATTTATTTTTTTTGCGAATGCGCTTGTTAAATCACCCGTTTGGCAAAGTAGGCTTTGATTCGATGATCAATTAACAGGCACCACATCGATTATATGCAACGCAGAACAAGCTAGATATACTAGTAATATCATCAACCATGTGTAATTAACTAGTGATTATGTTAAGATTGATTGATTGTTTTTTATAAGATAAGTTTAATGCTATCTAGCAACTTACCTTGGCTCCTTGCTGCGCTCACATAACAGGTAGTCAGCCTGCCACGCAGTCTCCTCATGGAGTGCAATGTAATCGGCCATAATCGGTGTCCAAAAATGCTGATTACCGATTGTTATGAAAACTTAAAATCGACCCTAATTAATCAGCCATTCCGATTTAATTGGTTGACCTCTAACATAGATTGTAATATGGCTTTTTTACCACTGGCTTGGCTTCTCCGGTGATTTTGCCCACGCACCGCTACTGGTGAAATTATTTAAGTGTGCAACCAAAGAATGATCAGTGATTTGGGGCCATTCAGAGGGGGAAAAGAGTACTAGCACGATGAGGTGTAAAACCTCAGAGTAATGCACTACATTATCAAATTAATTTGTGGGGAAAAATAAGAATATAATTATTTTAGGGTTTAGAGTCGTTCGTTTCATGAATTCACGTTTTTGCTATAAAATATAGGACTATGTCTACACAATGGATTGTGGCAGAGTAGAACGCGTGGAAATATTGCTGGGGGCCAGGCCTAATAGAAGAACCTAGAAAGTGCATCACAGCAGTCTCAGATTTCCCAGAACCCTCCCCTTCTCACAACAGTCTTGTCAATACCAGCCACACTTACTCTGAGGCACTCCTCCTTCAGTGAAGAAATATATTTAGTACAGGATTTCTGAGACAGAGATATGTACTCTAGGTAAATACATTCAGAGAGGAGGAGAGTAGAACAAAAAAGAGCTTGATCTTGCCCGTTATCGAACCCAGAGAAAATGGACTGTATTTACCTACCAGGGGGGCAAGGTGGAGCTACACGTCAATACTACCATATTGCTTATAGCCTACCTATCCTGTTCTTTCAGATCTACACAAGTGATTGGAGGGTAGGGCACAGCCAGGGCTTGTTTTTGAACCAGACTTCTCTCCCCCTTGCTGTCTGTCTGTTAATGCATAGGCTCTGTAATGTAATCCTCTCCCCAAGTCCCCTTCCTGCACTCACTGTGAGTCCTGGCTGACAACCTCCATGGTTAATGCATGCTCCATCATAGGGCCTTCAATAATCAACCCCCTCCACTTTCCCCATCCTCACTGCTCTTTAAAGCACTGTTCTAATGACATCAAGGAGAATGCTGACTCCTCCTCACAGCTTTTAACCTGGACAAGAGTCGACTATACTTTGTTAATGACCTCGTTCTAGAGACACACAGAAGGGTGTACAGTCCACACTCATGAAAGTCACACGACTGTCAGTGCTTTGGAATGATGAAGTACCTCTTTCCTACTACCTTTACCCTCAGCTCTTATCCAAGTCAATGTTTCTCACTTCCTTGTAACACAGAACTGACATCCCCAGTGTTGTGATCAGTTAAGACTTACAAAAGTGATCTGAATGAAAAGCAGATGCTGGACTTATAACAAGGGTTAAATAAAAAAAACTGTAGGAAGAAGTGGCAGTTTCCAAACCCCAATGTTGAAATCTTTTTTGCATATCCTCCCCTAACTAGCAATATCTACCTCCCCTAACAAGCAACATCTACCTCCCCTAAAAAGCAACATCTACCTCCCCTAAAAAGCAACATCTACCTCCCCTAACAAGCAACATCTACCTCCCCTAACAAGCAACATCTACCTCCCCTAACAAGCAACATCTACCTCCCCTAACAAGCAACATCTACCTCCCCTAACAAGCAACATCTACCTCCCCTAACAAGCAACATCTACCTCCCCTAACAAGCAACATCTACCTCCCCTAACAAGCAACATCTACCTCCCCTAACAAGCAACATCTACCTCCCTAACAAGCAACATCTACCTCCCCTAACAAGCAACATCTACTTCCCCTAACAATCTACCTCCCTAACAAGCAACATCTACCTCCCCTAACAAGCAACATCTCCCCTAACAAGCAACACATCTAACAAGCAACATCTACCTCCCCTAACAAGCAACATCTACCTCCCTAACAAGCAACATCTACCTCCCCTAACAAGCAACATCTACCTCCCCTAACAAGCAACATCTACCTCCCCTAACAAGCAACATCTACCTCCCCTAACAAGCAACATCTACCTCCCCTAACAAGCAACATCTGACATGTTCTACCCTCTTGTGGCTTTGAGTCAGTGACTCTTGTCACGGAGTGACATTTAAATGGTCTCTTCTCTTTTTCAGGGAACAAATCTCAGAGGGAGGAGCTGGACTCTATCCTCTTTATTTTTGAAGTAAGTTGCTGTACCTTTCTGTTCTGAATGATGATGATTCTCTGTCTGATGTCTAGTGACAGTTCCAGCCGTAGACATGGATCAGATCTGTCTCTGGGGTTACAGCATTCAACCTGTTCACTCAACTCTGCTTGTTACTGGGGGGAGGGGCCAACACAGTTTCCATGGTGCTAATTAGTGGTGGTGGGGAAAACGATAGTTACATACGGGATATTGTATTTGATGATGTATCTTTTTTGACAATAACACAATATTATTTCTGTGCTACTTTGCTGTACTTGCATAGCTTGTTCTTCATCTCCTTTTAAATAGGGAACCAATATGTTTTCAGCACTTATCTCTTGTCCCTCTGCAGCAGACATATGGTGAGCAATATGTTTGGAATATTGAATCTTAGTAAAATCACAGTATCCAATTGCAATATGTATAGAATCGTGAAAATCGCAATGTGTATCGTATCGGCACCTAAGTATCGTTATAATATCGTATTGTGAGGTTCCTGACAATTCCCAGCCCTATGCTGATTCCACCTGTCTGCCTACTTCCTGAATTCACCTCAAATAGAAAAAGAAAGCGGACTGTTAAGGAATAAATAGACCCCGTTAGTTTTTCACTGGTGTTGAAGGCAGCACACAGAGATGGCAGACATCTTGCTTTGTACTGTATTCGTGTGTTTTTGTTCAGTAGAGGTGAGTGTTGTGCTGTCATTCTTCATGCTCTGGTGCCTCTCCTGGAGGTTAAAGTCCCCCACGTTGTTTCCCCACCTGACTGAAACAGCAGCTCCAGTTTCCAATATAAACAGGCAGCTCTCCAGTAACATTTGCTCAGGGCAGGGCTGACTGGGAGTCTCTGGATCAGGACGAGTGGTTGAGAGAGGAGCAGTTTGGTCCTTTCAGTGGGAATGGAGTCTGTGAGGGGTAGGGCCAGGACAATACCAGTATCGCGATACTCATTAATATTGTAGCAAGGAAACGACACACTAAGTGGATTTAACTTCTTTAGAAAAACATCCCTAATGTTGTAATCCCGAGTCACATGTATTTATTTCCAATCTATAGCACATAATATTTAACATACAGCAGGTTTTTAAAGGACCAAAGTGTCTGGTCTGCTTCATGTTTTCGTTTTTTCCATGTACATTTTATTGTCATACTGGTATCATCACAGCCCTAGTGAGGGGAGTGGTCTTCGCACTGTGTCAATAGATGTCAGTCTAGCAGGGCAGGACAGAGGAAGATGATTGGTCTGGACATGTGGCCTACTGGTCTCTGTGTGAGATCACAGCCAAACGGTGTCAGCAGGCCTACACTCAACTCTGTCAGAGAGCTACCCAGGCATACTCAATCAGTCCCCTATATTATCATGTTTCACTGCAGTTGGCTTCTTATTTACACACACACACACACACACACACACACACACACACACTGTTACTGGTGTGAGGTGCAGAACATGCTGTATGTGCCATGTGCTTTATTGGCATGTTGGTATTGCAGGTGTATGCAGTGTCCTCTGTATGTTATTGACCCAGTAGACTGCTCAGTCTTTCTCCTGTATTGACTGTTGAGTGAGAACTTTAACAAACTGAGTTCAAACTCTATTTGTGATACCTTACCTCTACTTTCGCCTGACTGAACTTCTATCTCCATGCATTTTTAAACCTGGGCCCCAGTCAAGCTGACATCCAGCCTGGTATTGACAGGAAGTGCTCTCTGTCTGTCCATGTGGAATGAAGCTAGATTTCAGTCTGGATTTCTCAGCCTGACTCTACAGTATGAGGAGTCTGTCTACACACAGTCATATGGCTTCAGATTCCACATGCCTTTTAAATACTTATAGGTTATCCTTTGAAAAAGACCTAATATTGAAAGCAGCTTAACCCGAGTGTCCCCCCTTTTAGCTCCAGTCTGCAGTGGCCGTGTGCTTTTCCAGTGTGCTGAGAAGATGAGCTCACTCTGAGTGGTGTGTACAGGACTGATACAGACAGCTTTGATCTTCAGCTGACACGTTGTGTTCCCTTCTCTCTGATAATACTGTATGGATGTACTGTATACTGTATGGATGTACTGTATGGATTTGATATCTATGTCTACCTGCGAGCACACATGCATACACTTAGCACTAATGTGTGTCGTATTGTGTTAGCCCTAAAAATGATTCACTTTACAGTGTAAGGGGATAGATTGTGCAGGTTTGGAATAAGCTCATAGAAGGTTTCAAAAGAAGGTATCCCAACAGGATATGTGAAACAGTGCAAAGTACGATTGACTTCATTTTGGTGTCTGATAAATCTAAAATATCGCAGAGTGGAGTAATAGTCTATGGAATCAGTGATCATTTTATTACATTTTGTACAAGGAAGATTTTTAAAGATGTATTTAAGTGTCACAAAACCGTTAGAATCAGAGGACTCAAAAAATACTGTGTTGAAAAGTTTAGGGAGGAAGTGGGTAAAATTGACTGGTCACTTGTGTTAGGTAGTGTTGGGGTAGACGATGCCTGGGAAGTCTTTAAATGTAGATTCCTTGATGTGGTGAATGTGATGGCTCCCATTAGACGGGTCAGGGTAAAGCAGAGATCTAGCCCTTGGTTTAATCATGAGATTCTAGAATCTATCCAAGCAAGGAATAAGGCCTTTAACAAATGTAAGAACTCTCTCTAAAGAGTAGCCTGATTTTGTCCAATATAAACATCACATAAATGAAGCACAGAGGAGGATGGATGAGGCTAAGAGGGGTTACTTTGCTGAGAAAATAATTGAGAACAAAAATGACACTTAAAAGCTTTGGAAATCATTTAAGGAACTAGGCTGTAGTAGTACCACCAAAAACAAACTAAACAGTATTGGGCTGAACATCAAGGGGGAGATGGTATATGAAAAATCAGAGGTTGCAAATTAATTCAACTATTTGTTTTACTTCTGTTGCCAGCAAGCTAGTTGGCAAGCTGCCCACCAGTTCTGGTTTGTATGGAAGCAACCAAGTCAAGAAGTATTATGTAGAGTTAGGGGTTCAGCCAAACTCTTTTTCTTTTGCAAAGGCAGCAATGGCCAAAGTAGTCAGTTTGCTGGCAGAGCTTAAATGCTCCAAAGCCACAGGCCTGGATAATATTCCTGCAAGGTTTCTTATAGATTCTGCTGAGCAAATTGGCCCTTGTATTGCGCCTATCGTTAATCTCTCTTGAACAAGTCACCTTTCCCAGGGATATGAAACAAGCTAAAGTTATACCTCTGTATAAGAAGGGGATACAGTCTGACCCTGGGAATTATAGGCCTGTATCTATCCTCTGTATAAGAAGGGGATAAAGTCTGACCCTGGGAATTATAGGCCTGTATTTATCCTCTGTATAAGAAGGTGATAAAGTCTGACCCTGGGAATTATAGGCCTGTATTTATCCTCTGTATAAGAAGGGGATAAAGTCTGACCCTGGGAATTATAGGCCTGTATCTATCCTCTGTATAAGGTGATACAGTCTGACCCTGGGAATTATAGGCCTGTATCTATCCTCTGTATAAGGTGATAAAGTCTGACCCTGGGAATTATAGGCCTGTATCTATCCTCTGTATAAGGGGATTCAGTCTGACCCTGGGAATTATAGGCCTGTATCTATCCTCTGTATAAGGAGGTGATAAAGTCTGACCCTGGGAATTATAGGCCTGTATTTATCCTCTGTATAAGGTGATAAAGTCTGACCCTGGGAATTATAGGCCTGTATCTATCCAGTCTCTGAATTATAGGCCTGTATCTATCCTCTGAAGGTGATAAAGTCTGACCCTGGGAATTATAGGCCTGTATCTATCCTCTGTATAAGAAGGTGATAAAGTCTGACCCTGGGAATTATAGGCCTGTATCTATCCTCTGTATAAGAAGGTGATAAAGTCTGACCCTGGGAATTATAGGCCTGTATCTATCCTCTGTATAAGAAGGTGATAAAGTCTGACCCTGGGAATTATAGGCCTGTATCTATCCTCTGTATAAGGGGATACAGTCTGACCCTGGGAATTATAGGCCTGTATCTATCCTCTGTATAAGGGGATACAGTCTGACCCTGGGAATTATAGGCCTGTATCTATCCTCTGTATAAGGGGATTCAGTCTGACCCTGGGAATTATAGGCCTGTATCTATCCTCTGTATAAGGAGGTGATAAAGTCTGACCCTGGGAATTATAGGCCTGTATCTATCCTCTGTGATAACCCTGGGAATTATAGGCCTGTATCTATCCTCTGATAAGGGGAGTCTGACCCTGGGAATTATAGGCCTGTATCTATCCTCTGTATAAGTAGGTGATAAAGTCTGACCCTGGGAATTATAGGCCTGTATCTATCCTCTGTATAAGAAGGTGATAAAGTCTGACCCTAGGGATCTATCCTCTGTATAAGAAGGGGATAAAGTCTGCCTGGGAATTATCTATCCTCTGTATAAGAAGGTGATAAAGTCTGACCCTGGGAATTATAGGCCTGTATCTATCCTCTGTATAAGAAGGTGATAAAGTCTGACCCTGGGAATTATAGGCCTGTATCTATCCTCTGTATAAGAAGGTGATAAAGTCTGACCCTGGGAGTTATAGGCCTGTATCTATCCTCTGTATAAGAAGGGGATAGAGTCTGACCCTGGGAATTATAGGCCTGTATCTATCCTCTGTATGAGAAGGGGATAAAGTCTGACCCTGGGAATTATAGGCCTGTATCTATCCTCTGTATAAGAAGGGGATAAAGTCTGACCCTGGGAGTTATAGGCCTGTATCTATCCTCTGTATAAGAAGGTGATAAAGTCTGACCCTGGGAATTATAGGCCTGTATTTATCCTCTGTATAAGAAGGTGATAAAGTCTGACCCTGGGAATTATAGGCCTGTATTATCCTCTGTATAAGAAGGTGATAAAGTCTGACCCTGGGAGTTATAGGCCTGTATCTATCCTCTGGGAGTTATAGGCCTGTATCTATCCTCTGAGAAGGTATCTATCCTAGCCTGTATCTATCCTCTGTATAAGAAGGTGATAAAGTCTGACCCTGGGAAGTTATAGGCCTGTATCTATCCTCTGTATAAGAAGGGGAAGTCTGTGATAAAGTCTGATCCCTGTATAAGAAGGGGATACAGTCTGGAATTATAGGCCTGTATCTATCCTCTGTATAAGAAGGTGATAAAGTCTGACCCTGGGAATTATAGGCCTGTATCTATCCTCTGTATAAGAAGGTGATAAAGTCTGACCCTGGGAATTATAGGCCTGTATCTATCCTCTGTATAAGGTGATAAGTCTGACCCTGGGAATTATAGGCCTGTATCTATCCTCTGTATAAGAAGGGGATAAAGTCTGACCCTGGGAATTATAGGCCTGTATCTATCCTTTGTATAAGAAGGTGATAAAGTCTGACCCTGGTAGTTATAGGCCTGTATCTATCCTCTGTATAAGGTGATAAAGTCTGACCCTGGGAGTTATAGGCCTGTATCTATCCTCTGTATAAGAAGGTGATAAAGTCTGACCCTGGGAATTATAGGCCTGTATCTATCCTCTGTATAAGGGGATACAGTCTGACCCTGGGAATTATAGGCCTGTATTTATCCTCTGTATAAGAAGGGGATAAAGTCTGACCCTGGGAATTATAGGCCTGTATCTATCCTCTGTATAAGAAGGTGATAAAGTCTGACCCTGGGAATTATAGGCCTGTATCTATCCTCTGTATAAGAAGGTGATAAAGTCTGACCCTGGGAATTATAGGCCTGTATTTATCCTCTGTATAAGAAGGTGATAAAGTCTGACCCTGGGAATTATAGGCCTGTATCTATCCTCTGTATAAGAAGGTGATAAAGTCTGACCCTGGGAATTATAGGCCTGTATTTATCCTCTGTATAAGAAGGTGATAAAGTCTGACCCTGGGAGTTATAGGCCTGTGTCTATCCTCTGTATAAGAAGGTGATAATGTCTGACCCTGGGAGTTATAGGCCTGTATCTATCCTCTGTATAAGGGGATACAGTCTGACCCTGGGAATTATAGGCCTGTATTTATCCTCTGTATAAGGGGATAAAGTCTGACCCTGGGAATTATAGGCCTGTATCTATCCTCTGTATAAGGGGATAAAGTCTGACCCTGGGAATTATAGGCCTGTATCTATCCTCTGTATAAGGGGATAAAGTCTGACCCTGGGAATTATAGGCCTGTATCTATCCTCTGTATAAGGGGATAAAGTCTGACCCTGGGAATTATAGGCCTGTATCTATCCTCTGTATAAGAAGGTGATAAAGTCTGACCCTGGGAATTATAGGCCTGTATCTATCCTCTGTATAAGAAGGTGATAAAGTCTGACCCTGGGAATTATAGGCCTGTATCTATCCTCTGTATAAGAAGGTGATAAAGTCTGACCCTGGGAATTATAGGCCTGTATCTATCCTCTGTATAAGAAGGTGATAAAGTCTGACCCTGGGAATTATAGGCCTGTATTTATCCTCTGTATAAGAAGGTGATAAAGTCTGACCCTGGGAATTATAGGCCTGTATCTATCCTCTGTATAAGAAGGGGATAAAGTCTGACCCTGGGAATTATAGGCCTGTATCTATCCTCTGTATAAGAAGGTGATAAAGTCTGACCCTGGGAATTATAGGCCTGTATCTATCCTCTGTATAAGAAGGTGATAAAGTCTGACCCTGGGAATTATAGGCCTGTATCTATCCTCTGTATAAGAAGGTGATAAAGTCTGACCCTGGGAGTTATAGGCCTGTATCTATCCTCTGTATAAGAAGGTGATAAAGTCTGACCCTGGGAATTATAGGCCTGTATCTATCCTCTGTATAAGAAGGTGATAAAGTCTGACCCTGGGAATTATAGGCCTGTATCTATCCTCTGTATAAGAAGGTGATAAAGTCTGACCCTGGGAATTATAGGCCTGTATCTATCCTCTGTATAAGAAGGTGATAAAGTCTGACCCTGGGAGTTATAGGCCTGTATTTATCCTCTGTATAAGAAGGGGATACAGTCTGACCCTGGGAATTATAGGCCTGTATCTATCCTCTGTATAAGAAGGGGATAAAGTCTGACCCTGGGAGTTATAGGCCTGTATTTATCCTCTGTATAAGAAGGTGATAAAGTCTGACCCTGGGAGTTATAGGCCTGTATCTATCCTCTGTATAAGGGGATACAGTCTGACCCTGGGAATTATAGGCCTGTATCTATCCTTTGTGTAACATCAAAGATCCTGGAGAGAATTGTACATGAATGCATGAATATGTTAAAAACAGGGTCTAATGTATGATTTTCAGTCAGGTTTTAGAAAAACATACTCCACTGATTCATGTCTACTTTACTTGACTGACTTCAACAGGAAAGAGATTGATAAGGGAAATCTGTGTGGAATGGTACTGCTTGACCTACAGAAGGCCTTTGATACAGTTCACCACTGTCTCCTCATCTCGAAACTGGAGGCACTGGGGTTAAGATACAGAAGGCCTTTGATACAGTTCACCACTATCTCCTAATCTCCAAACTGGAGGCACTGGGGTTAAGATACAGAAGGCCTTTGATACAGTTCACCACTGTCTCCTAATCTCCAAACTGGAGGCATTGGGGTTAAGCTACAGAAGGCCTTTGATACAGTTCACCACTGTCTCCTAATCTCCAAACTGGAGGCACTGGGGTTAAGATACAGAAGGCCTTTGATACAGTTCACCACTGTCTCCTAATCTCCAAACTGGAGGCATTGGGGTTAAGCTACAGAAGGCCTTTGATACAGTTCACCACTGTCTCCTAATCTCCAAACTGGAGGCACTGGGGTTAAGATACAGAAGGCCTTTGATACAGTTCACCACTGTCTCCTAATCTCCAAACTGGAGGCACTGGGGTTAAGCAGTATACCTCCAGGCTGGGTGAAGTCCTATTTATCAGGAAGGGAGCAAGTAGTTGATGTTAATGGTTCACTGTCTCAGGCAAAACCAATGAGTGGCAACCAATGGCATTCTGCAGGGGGGCGTGCTTGGGCCTCTGCTGTTTTTATTGTATATTAATGATATGAAAGGTTGTTGTTCTTGCTGTCTTTTTCTTTATGCAGATGACTACACTTCTGGTGTCTCACTAAAGTAAAACTGTTGGAGAGCATACTTAGCACAGAGCTTACTAGCATTAGCTTATTATCTCCAAGCCATGTGCTATCTCTGCACTTAGGGAAAACTGAAGCAATTATTTTTGGATCCAGACCTAAATTGTGTAGGTCGTCTGAAATCATAGTGGAGTTAGGGGTGTGAGGTGCTGACTACTAAAACCTCTGTTAGCTACTTGGGATGTATCCTTGATGGAAGCTTGGGAGGTGTGAGCATGGCCAATAAGGTGCTCGGGAAGGTTAATGACAGGACTAACTTTTTGGCTAGAAAGTCCAAGCTGCTTGATAAAGACTCCATGAAAGTGCTAGCTACTGCCCTCATTCAATGCCATTTTGACTATGCTAGTACTTCCTGGTTTGGGGACTTATCTAAACTGATGAAGCGGAAGCTCCAGATAGCCTAGAATAAGCTGATCGTGGTAGTATTGAAGGTGAGTCCGCATACTCACATAGGCAGGAGCTGCTTTCAGGAACTAAACTGGCCTGTAGAGGCTAGGATGTCCCAGATTAGACTAGGTTTGGTTTACAGGAGTATTTCTGGTCCTGTGCCCAGATATATAAGTGATTACTTTCCCCATGTTAGGGATGCACACAATCACAGCACCAGATCAGGTGTTGCTGATGTGCGCTTATACAGGTTCAGGAGTAATGCTGGGAAAGGTACTGTCTTGTATACTGGAGCCTCAGAATGGAATGAGTTGCCTCTGCCTATAAAAACAACATCCTCTCCGGGCAGCTTTAAAAATGAAGTAAAAATATGTTTGATGTCCTCTGTGCACCTATGAATAACCTCTATGATGTAACTGGAATGATGAGATAGATGTTCTTCTTCTCTGTTTTGGTTTTATTATTTCACTGCCATACTGTGTTCCATCCTGTTTAGCCATCTTGTCTCAAGAGGACCACAATGGAAATAAGTCCCAGACTTTGTGTGTTATCCTCCATGATTTTATTAATGTGCATGTATGGCTTTTTGAAGTTTTATGTGTGCTTGTTTTTTTAAATGGTCAAATTAATAAACTAAACTTAAAAGGTGTGCACAGGTTCGTTTTCTTCTGTTCTCAAGGGAGGGAATGTGCCTGTTGTTGATTCTGTGCAGTGTCTTTGTACTCACATACTTAAATTTGTATACATTTGTATGATGACATCATGTGCTGCAATGGCCCTATTTCCAGTGGCAAATCCATATCATTAGTTTGAGTTGCGCTAATCAATCAACCATCAAATAAGCAGCAGCCCCAGACAGCACAGAGCTGTGTGTGACTGGATGGCTGCAGGGACGAAGCCATTATTGAATACACCATGCTTGTGACACACTTTAATGCTTTTTGACAGACGGGCTAAGAATAAACAATCTCTCTGCCTTCAATATCCCACTTTAGGAATTAATTCCTGTAAGACTTCAGGTTCCTCACTAAAAGTAGAAAGCTACTAGCTCCAATTGTCTCGGCTCTCCAAGGAACGATGAGGAACTAGGCTACAGGTTCCCTCTCCATCAAACCATGTCGGGGCCTGGTTGACGTGTCTTTGGTGTGTTATGGATGACAGGCAACATTCACACTGAGCTAAAGGGTAGAGCTGCCACATTCAAGGTGTGGGACTCTAAACCGGAAGCTTACAAGAAATCCTGCTATGCCCTGCGACAAACCATCAAACAGGCAAAGCGTCAATACAGGGCTAAGATTGAATCGTACTACACTGGCTCCGACACTCGTCTTATGTGGCAGGGCCTGCAAACTATTACAGACTACAAAGGGAAGCACAGCTGCGAGCTGCCCAGTGACACGAGCCTACCAGACGAGCTAAATCACTTCTATGCTCGCTTCGAGGCAAGCAACACTGAGGCATGCATGAGAGCATCAGCTGTTCCGGACAACTGTGTGATCACGCTCTCCGTAGCCGATGTGAGTAAGACCTTTAAACAGGTCAACATACACAAGGCTGCGGGGCCCGACGGATTACCAGGACGTGTGCTCCGGGCATGTGCTGACCAACGGGCAGGTGTCTTCACTGACATTTTGTCCCTGATTGAGTCTGTAATAGCAACATGTTTCAAGCAGACCACCATAGTCCCTGTGCCCAAGAACGCAAGGGCAACCTGCCTAAATGACTACAGACCCGTAGCACTCACGTCCATAGCCATGAAGTACTTTGAAAGGTTGGTAATGGCTCACATCAACACCATTATCCCAGAAACCCTAGACCCACTCCAATTTGCATACCACCCAAACAGATCCACAGATGATGTGATCTCTATTGCACTCCACACTGCCCTTTCCCACCTGGACAAAGGGAACAGGAGGAGGAGGTCAGAGACCTGGCCGTGTGGTGCTAGAATAACAACCTATCACTCAACGTAACCAAGACTAAGGAGATGATTCTGGACTACATGAAAAGGAGATCCGAGCACGCCCCCATTCTCATCGACTAGGCTGTATTGGAGCAGGTTGAGAGCTTCAATTTCCTTAGTGTCCACATCAACAACAAACTAGAATGGTCCAAACACACCATGACTGTCGAGGGCACGACAAAACCTATTCCCCCTCAGGAAACTAGAAAGATTTGGCATGGGTCAAATCATCAGAGGAGATTCCACAGCCAGACATAAAAGCAGAGGACACACTGCGTGTTTGCTAAGACATGCTGTGAATACCACTTGTTCAACTTGATAAACCCTGCCTGCCTCCCATAAAACACTCGCCTGCCTTCACACCCAGATGGGCAGTGAGCATAATGCCTGCTTTCTCCCAGCCTCGACCTGTTCTCCACATGACCTCCTCACTTTGCCCTCACTGCCAAGAGGGAGCAGGCTTTGGCTAGGCCACTGCAGCCGACACTACATACTTTAGAATAGGTACACACTGACTACACAGTATCTGCCCTTAGTGTACGAGCGGGATGATCAGTTAATGACGAGGTCATTGAAGTAGTTCACGTAACGGGTCCAGACCAGATGTAGACGCTTTAGGTCAGAGTTATAATATTATATCTGTTTGGACTTCCTGCTATCAATTTGCGGTCTACAAATTATTTGTCATTATGTTCCTGACCAACAGCCTAATAATAAATTGTCCCACGGCTGAATCTATTGTATCTGCTTTAGGTTTTGTGCGTGTAGCTCTTGACTTGAATGTGAACTTGAAGCCTTAATTCATTCTAGAACACTTCATTTATAATATTAGCCCTGTGGACATAAGCGTCAGTCTTCAGGCTACACACTTTTCAATGAATTACAGATTATTTGCTGCTGTAGTTGAATGCCCACAGTTATTGTATGCAGTAATCATGTGCCATTGAACCAGAGTGATGGTGCTCGCACTGAGGCGGTGAGACCTGGTAGGAATTCCACTGTATGCAACTCACCCTGCACTAACATAAATAACATGAGCATGTCTACCTCTGCTAAGCTTCCCAGTAAAGCAATAAAAACAATGAAGCATCCCAGAAAAAAAATAGAATAGCCCACGTCAGCATATGTAGTTTATGAAACAAGTTTCATAAAATCTCTAATTTGCTAGTAACAAATGAAAATCTCTGAAACGCTTTGAGTCAGTGTGTCTCTGTATGTGGATGACTCAACACTATATACGTCAGCTACTACAGCGACTGAAATGCCTGCAACATTTAACAAAGAGCTACAGTCCTAAATATTTCAAAAAACTTAAAGCATTGTATTTGGGACAAATAATTCACTAAACCTCACCTAAATCTTGTAATGAATAATAAGGAAATTGAGCAAGCTGAGATGACTGAACTGCTTGCCATAACCCTGGATTGTAAACTGTAATGGTCTAAACATATTGATGTAACAGTAGCTAAGATGGGGAGAAGTCTGTCCATAATAAAGCGCTGCTCTGCCGTAACAGCACTATCAACAAGGCAGGTCCTACAGGCCCTAGTTTTTTCCAGAGAGCGATTGAGTCAGGAATGGGTTTAGGCTGTCCTAGGGGTTATGGGACTGGCTGTGGTTCTGTGAGGAGGTTAGAGGTTATGTGACCAGGTTAGAGGTTATGAGACTGAATGTGGTTATGTGACCAGGTTAGAGGTTATGGGACTGGCTGTGGTTCTGTGAGGAGGTTAGAGGTTATGTGACCAGGTTAGAGGTTATGGGACTGACTGTGAACCTGTGGTTCTGTGACCAGGGAACCTTTTTAGAGCGAACTGTGTGTGTCTGCTGCCCCAGTCTAAGTCCCTTGGCTGCGACCTGATTCTGACCCAGCCATCTGTCATCCAGCCCTTGACTCAGCACTCTGAGCTTAGGTCTGCTCTGCTGTCCATACTGGGAAAGCCCCAGTCCAGAATGCAGGGGAGGGGACAGGACAGTGCTTGGCTTACACATTTCTCATTACTGGGTTAGTCTTACAGCACGATTGTCTGGGATTGATGACAGTTTAATTGTTCCGTGCAGATCCAGACCATTAAAGTACTGGGTATGTAAATTGTCCAAGTAGGTCATGAATAAAATAATATCAACCTGTATCATGGCTGCCCATCAGTACCTCTACTCGCTGGGCTAATGGCCCCCTCTGCCCCTTGGTGCACATCAAAGGTAGAAGAGCTTAAAGCTTTTTATTAGCTTGTTATCCTCAACATGCTTCAGGATAATGAACACGCATGTACTGTCAATACATTATGCATTTTCGTCCTCTCCTGTTTGGATTAGGATTGACAGGTGTTTGGATTAAATGTTATGCCATTTTTTTTAAATATATTTTTTTTATTATTTAACCAGTTAGGCCAGTTGAGAACAAGTTCTCATTTACAACTGAGACCTGGCCAAGAAAAAGCAACGCAGTGCGACAACAACAACACAGAGGTACACATAAACAAACGTACAGTCAAGAACACAATAGAAAAATCTATGTACAGTGTTTGCAAATGTAGAAGATTAGAGAGGTAAAGCAATAAATAGGCCATAGAGGCAAAATAATTACGATTTAGCATTAACACTGGAGTGACATATGTGCAGAAGATGATGTGCAAGTAGAGATACCGGGGTGCAAAAGGATAATTAATGTAAATGTAAATGTTAATAATATGGGGATGAGGTAGTTGGTTGTGCTATTTACAGATTGGCTGTGTACAGTTATAGTGGTCGGTAAGCTGCTCTGACATCTGATGCTTAAAGTTAGAGAGGGAGATATAAGACTCCAGCTTCAGTGATTTTTGCAATTCGTTCCAGTAAATGTAGGCCTACTCTACTTATTATGTAGGTTAGCAGTGTAGACTAGGCCTACATTTTCCTGTGATCCATTGCTGTATAGAGGAAGGCTTAGGCATGCATTTTACAGGTTGCTATTTTTGTCCAAATGTATCTGTTGGGCAACAGTCACTGGATTATTTTTAAGATGTTCTATGAAATCTAAGGTTCAGCGAATTCAGTTTAGTTTGCCTTTAACTTGGAGTAAAGAGAAATGGCCTATGTGAATCTAATCAGATTGGTAATCATGAGCTTGAGGAGGATCTGCAGTGTATTGTGTTGCTGCCAGCTACTGGTTAGAGAGTAGAATTAACACATTTCTTGAATGTCTCTATAATACAGTATGTGGTAGATTGCACGTCTAATAAACTTGTTGAGACCGAATGTAGTTTTTTTATCTATTTTAAAAAATTCCTTTGTTTGGCTACTTAGGCTAACCAGTTGGCCTAAATCCAGACTACTATTTGATAGGCTGTAGGCTACAGTGCCTTGGGAAAATATTCAAACCCCTTGACTTTTTCCACATTTTGATATATTACAGCTTTATTCTGAAATGGATTAAATAAATAAACTCCTCAGCAATCTACACACAATACACCATAATGACAATGTGAAAACAGGTTTCAGAGATGTTTCCTAATTTATAATATATATATTTTTAAACAAACATATTTCTTATTTGCATAAGTATTCAGACCCTTTGCTATGAGACTCGAAATTGAGCTCAGGTGCATCCTGTTTCCATTGATCATCCTTGATGTTTCTACAACTTGATTGGAGTCCACCTGTGGTAAATTCAATTGATTGGACATGAGTTGGAAAGACACACACTGGTCTATATAAGATCCTACAGTGCATGTCAGAGTGAAACCCAAGCCATGAGGTTGAAGGAATTGTCCGTAGAGCTCCGAGACAGGATTGTGTCGAGGCACAGATCTGGGGAAGGGTACCAACAAATTTCTGCAGCATTGAAGGTCCCCAAGAAAACCGTGGCCTCCATCATTCTTAAATGGAAGAAGTTTGGAACCACCAAGACTATTTCCAGAGCTGGCCGCCCGGCCAAACTGAGTAATCGGAGGAGAAGGTGACCAAGAACCCGATAGTTCCTCTGATAGGGCTCTAGAGTTCCTCTGTGGAGATGGGAGAACCTTCCAGAAGGACAACCATCTATGCAGCACTCCACCAATCAGACCTTTATGGTAGAGTGGCCAGGCGAAAGTCACTCCTCAGTAAATGTGCACGACAGCCCGCTTGGAGTTTGCCAAAAGGCACCTAAAGACTCTTAGACCATGATAAACAAGATTCTCTGCTCTGATGAAACCAAGATTGAACTCTTTGGCCTGAATGCCAAGCATCATGTCTGGAGGAAACCTGGCACCATCCCTATGGTGAAGCATGGTGGTGGCAAAATCATGCTGTGGGGATGTTTTTCAGCTGCAGTGACTGGGAGACTAGTCAGGATCGAGACAAGATGAACAGAGCAAAGAATAGAGAGATCCTTGATGAAAATCTGCTCCAGAGTGCTCAGGACCTCAGACTGGGTTGATGGTTCACCTTCCAACAGGAGAACGACCCTAAGCACACAGCCAAGACAATGCAAGAGTGGCTTCGGGACAAGTCTCTAAATGTCCTTGCGTGGCCCAGCCAGAGCCCGGACTTGAACCTAATCGAACATCTCTTTAGAGACCTGAAAGTAGCTGTGCAGCAATGCTCCCCATCCAACTGGACAGAGCTTGAGAGCATCTGCAGAGAAGAATGGGAGAAACTCTCCAAATACAGGTGTGCCAAGCTTGTAGTGTCATGCTACCAAAGGTGCTTCAACAAAGTACAGACTAAATGGTCCGAATACTTATGTAAATGTAATGAATACTTATGTAAACTTTGATTTGCCCTCTAGTCACCTGCTGGTGCTCTCTGGGCTGTTATGTTCGAATGCCTTTCAATCATAAACTCCGCTGTGACTGACTGCCCTATAAAAATCGCTCTCTCTCTCTTTCTCGTTGAAACTCCAGACTTTCTCATTGTTGTGTCAAATTAAGCTTCAATCAGTGGCACAATGACAAAAAACATAGTCTGCAATGTTCTCCTAAGGGTGTCTGTGAATGCTGGAAAGCCCTTGTGGGCCACCTCTGGTAGAAGTGTCATGTTCACCCTGTGGTTGGAAACCTAACATGCAGAACACACCGCTCCGGTCGCAAAAATAGATTTACACATACATGTTATTAAATCATTGCACCCAACACTGTCCGCGTGAGCCAACGAGCGTCTACGTTGCCAAGCGCTAAAATAGAAGTCAGTTCTGCAAAGTCCTGCATCTCCCATCTCCTCATTGGTTTATAGAAGCAGATACCCACGTTCCATCTCCTCATTGGTTATACCCACGTGGGTGATTGAAAGATGAACTGGGGTCAGTCAGTCAGTTGTGGTAATACACCTTATTATGAAAGTTAGATGCCATACACCATATAAAGTCCAAAGAAGAAAAAGCCTGGAAGGAGGAGAGATGACTAGAAACGATTCGGTTGACTGTTTTATGTGTGGATTAATTGTCGGAGTAGAGGACCTTGTGCATTTCAGGTAAAATAACAACAACGTTTATATCCCAGGACAAATTAGCCAACAACAGCAAGCTAGCTAAATAGCTAGCAACTGCAACTGCAATCTAGCTTGCTAAATTGGCATAAATGTTTAATGCTTTTCGACCTGTCCCCAAATTAATATAATTGGTTCAGAGTTTGTTTTGATATTTCAACCTGCGTGTTGTGATCGCATTTGGTGTGGGTGGACAAAATCAATTTGCGGACGTATGAGGACGTACGGTTTGGGCATGGTGTAAGTGTGGATCATGTACAGTTGAAGTCGGAAGTCATGCACAAAGTAGATGTCCTAACCGACTTGCCAAAACTATAGTTTGAGAACAAGAAATTTGTGGAGTGGTTGAAAAACAAGTTTTAATGACTCCAACCTAAGTGTATGTCAACTTCCGACTTCAACTTACAGCTCCAGATTAGAGTATTGTAACTCCGCTCAGCCCCTTTGTCAGTCTTATAGAGCTTCATATCAGCCAGTATAGTCCCATTGTTGCAGCTGCAATTCCCACCACCGCGGGGAGTCTCTGCTCCAAGGAGTGTGTCCATGCTGGGAACTGGAAATGTCTAATTACAACCTGCATCAATAGGTGCAATAGAGAGGGGGACGTGTCATCATGCTCGGAATCAGAGAGGAGTCAACCAGGAAACAGGGACACAGTCCCACAGGCAGGCACCAGGAGTGATTGCTGTCTGTCACATTTCTGTTTCTATCACGGAGAGGGATTTACAGAGAGCGGAGGTGACATACAGAGAGCGGAGGTGACATACAGAGGGATAGAGACTGAGAGTGGAGGAGGAGAGGGAGAAGGAGGAGAGGGAGAAGGAGGAGAGGGAGAAGGAGGAGAGGGAGAAGGAGGAGAGGGAGAAGGAGGAGAGGGAGAAGGAGGAGAGGGAGAAGGAGGAGAGGGAGAAGGAGCGGAGAGGGAGACAGGAGGGAGGGACAACAGAGAGGGAGGGAGAGAGGTGGAGAGCGGAGGGACAGAGGGAGAGGGAGGTGAGGGAGAGAGGGAGAAGAGAGGAGAGGGAGAGGGAGGAGAGGGAGAGGAGGAGAGGGAGAAGGAGGAGAGGGAGAAGGAGGAGAGGGAGAAGGAGGAGAGGGAGAAGGAGGAGAGGGAGAAGGAGGAGAGGGAGAAGGAGGAGCGGGTAGTACTACAAATGTGATGAAGCCACTAAGTCGCAGCATAATGTGGTGTGGCAGCTCTGCTCTTGGCCACTGTTCCATGCTCTGGTCTCGCTCTCTCCGGCTGTGGAGACATGCTCTGGTCCCTCTGGTCTCGCTCTCTCCGGCTGTGGAGACATGCTCTGGTCCCTCTGGTCTCGCTCTCTCCGGCTGTGGAGACATGCTCTGGTCCCTCTGGTCTCTGGTCTCGCTATCTCCGGCTGTGGAGACATGCTCTGGTCCCTCTGGTCTCGCTCTCTCCGGCTGTGGAGACATGCTCTGGTCCCTCTGGTCTCGCTCTCTCCGGCTGTGGAGACATGCTCTGGTCCCTCTGGTCTCGCTCTCTCCGGCTGTGGAGACATGCTCTGGTCCCTCTGGTCTCACTCTCTCCGGCTGTGGAGACATGCTCTGGTCCCTCTGGTCTCGCTATCTCCGGCTGTGGAGACATGCTCTGGTCCCTCTGGTCTCGCTATCTCCGGCTGTGGAGACATGCTCTGGTCCCTCTGGTCTCGCTCTCTCCGGCTGTGGAGACATGCTCTGGTCCCTCTGGTCTCGCTATCTCCGGCTGTGGAGACATGCTCTGGTCCCTCTGGTCTCGCTCTCTCCGGCTGTGGAGACATGCTCTCTCCGGCTGTGTAGACATGCTCTGGTCCCTCTGGTCTCGCTATCTCCGGCTGTGGAGACATGCTCTGGTCCCTCTGGTCTCGCTCTCTCCGGCTGTGGAGACATGCTCTGGTCCCTCTGGTCTCGCTATCTCCGGCTGTGGAGACATGCTCTGGTCTCGCTATCTCCGGCTGTGGAGACATGCTCTGGTCCCTCTGGTCTCGCTGTGGAGACATGCTCTGGTCCCTCTGGTCTCGCTCTCTCCGGCTGTGGAGACATGCTCTGGTCCCTCTGGTCTCGCTCTCTCCGGCTGTGGAGACATGCTCTGGTCCCTCTGGTCTCGCTCTCTCCGGCTGTGGAGACATGCTCTGGTCCCTCTGGTCTCGACATCTCCTCCGGCTGGAGACATGCTCTGGTCCCTCTGGTCTCGCTATCTCCGGCTGTGGAGACATGCTCTGGTCTCGCTATCTCCGGCTGTGGAGACATGCTCTGGTCCCTCTGGTCTCGCTATCTCCGGCTGTGGAGACATGCTCTGGTCCCTCTGGTCTCGCTATCTCCGGCTGTGGAGACATGCTCTGGTCCCTCTGGTCTCGCTCTCTCCGGCTGTGGAGACATGCTCTGGTCCCTCTGGTCTCGCTCTCTCCGGCTGTGGAGACATGCTCTGGTCCCTCTGGTCTCGCTATCTCCGGCTGTGGAGACATGCTCTGGTCTCGCTATCTCCGGCTGTGGAGACATGCTCTGGTCCCTCTGGTCTCGCTATCTCCGGCTGTGGAGACATGCTCTGGTCCCTCTGGTCTCGCTATCTCCGGCTGTGGAGACATGCTCTGGTCCCTCTGGTCTCGCTCTCTCCGGCTGTGGAGACATGCTCTGGTCCCTCTGGTCTCGCTCTCTCCGGCTGTGGAGACATGCTCTGGTCCCTCTGGTCTCGCTCTCTCCGGCTGTGGAGACATGCTCTGCAAGTATGGGCTCTTCCTTTCTCAAGACTCACTGCAAATTCAGCTCACATGTGTTGCAACTGCTGGTGAGGACTTCATCTTCAGAGGTCTCTCTTTTCTCTAAGCTCTCTTCTTTCTCTCCTCTCTCTCTCTCTCTTCTGTTGCTCTCTGTATCTCTCTCTCAAAGGAGCACCGTGCACTGGGCTTTAAACCTCTAAATTGCAAATGGTATTTGACTTATTGGGTCAATGATGAGGGGCAATGAGTGGTGAACCAAGTGGATCATCAATTACCCACAATGCACTGGCTATTATCTGACTGGCCGCCACACACTGCGCATTCCACAGTGGTGTCATCTCTTATCCCTCTCCCCCCATTCCTCTCATCCATCCATCCCCCAGTTAACCTGTCCCTCAGTGGAGGAATAATGATAGCCTGCTGAAAGGTCAGCACGCTCTAATTGAGTTGTTGATCTATGGTTGGCAAGGTGATGACATTTCCAGCATTGTCCCCGTGTCACCAGGGCCATCCCTATAGCAGGCCAGAGACACGTACACAGGAGGAGGAGGCGAGAAGTGACTACTGACTGACAAGGCTGCTTTACTTCTGGCCTGCTTTTAGGATGTATGGCTGAGCAGCTTGTCAACAAGGCCATGCATTTGGTGTGTGTACATCATTGTCCCTTAGCACAATTGTCACAGTTTTGGATCAAAGTAGCACCTCATTGAGTTGTTTAAAGCTTATTGAGTAAATGTTTACTTTCCTTTCTCCCTTTGTGATCAGGTTTCTCTGCTCTGTCTCTGTGACTGTTTTGCCATAAGTGATTAGTTTGTTTGGAGATTTTGCTAATAGTTACACTATATTTCTCATGTTTTCCAGAAAATTCTGCAACTTCTACCAGAAAAAATCTACAGTCGATGGCAGTTCCACAGTATAGGTATGTACCACTTCATCAGCTCTTTCTAAGTTTGTACTTACAGTACTTTAGTCTGCTTGAATAGGCCGACACTGCTACAGTTTGTATTCTTCTGCATGGGTACAGTAGTCAAAAGCCTGTTCTCTCCCCTCCTGCTGCTACAACCACCAAAATAAACCACGGAAGCACAGATTATCAGCACAACCACGCTTAAACGGCTCGTGTAAGAAGAAAATAATTAGGAGTGGAAGGAGAAGTAAATGAAAAATGCAAATGAGATTCTAATTTGAAATGCAAATTGGTAATTGAATTATGCTTTGTTCGGTTTCATCCTCGCGAGCAGGAGGATCCTCACAACCAGCAATAACCTCAATTATAATCTTCTGTTTGTCAGTCGTTTCTCAGCTAAAGCGGTGAGACAGTCAATCACCCCTGGGGCTTATTACTCCAAATATGCAGGCTCACCCCCCCCTCGGCAGTCCCCAAACAGGCATGCTGCTCCCCGGTCCACAAATCACTAGCTAAAACCTGTCTCTCCTTCCCTCACCCTTTTAGGAAAGTCCCCTGCTGCTTGCTGCACACATCATAATTCAGCTGATGCTATTCTGTGGGATGGTCTCTTGGCTCGTGTATGTGTTTGAATAGAATGCTTGAACGGTGAAACAGCACCACTGGTTTCCCCAGGCGCAATTGTTCGTGTTTTTGTTTTCCTGACTAAGCGAAGTTGATGTTCTATCGCGCGTGCAATGACGTCTGAGGAAACAAATGTGTTCGTTGTTTGCAGTAACTTCTTTGTTGAGGAAAAAAATGTTTGACTCAAGCCACCCAAGTCATAGACTGTTCTCTCTGCTGCCACACGGCAAGCGGTACCGATGCACCAGGTCCGGAACCAACAGGACCCTGAACAGCCATAAGACTGCTAAATAGTTAGTTAAATAGTTAACCAAATAGCTACCTGGATTAACTGCATTTTTGCAGATCGTCTGCATTTTATCCTGTTGCCTATTCACTTTTTCCTACCTCGTACCCCTGCACACAGACTCAGTACTGGTACCCCGTGTATGTAGCTGAGTTATCATTACTCACTGTATTTATCATTACGTGTTTTACTTTTCTGTTAATTCTCTATTTTCTTTCTCTCTGCATTGTTGGGAAGGACCCCTATGTAAGCATTTCACTGTTCGTCTACATCTGTTTGCAAAGCATGTGAAAAATAAAATTTGATTTGATTTAAATATTCCAAATGGACCAGGCAGTTTCACCTCGTTTCACCTAGATTCCAGCTTTAAGGAGTCACCTTTCACCTAGATAACTGCCTACTATTGACCCTACTGCCCAAAGTGGGTAGATGACAATGCTTATAATTAGAGAGGAGGACCGGGAGCTGTGGAGCTCCTACAGTCAGATCCAGGAAGACAGGCCCCAGTGGTTTCAGTGATCCCTCCACTAGTGAAACAAGCATTTACACAGACCATTACCTGGTGGAAAATTGATCTCGATCCATCTTCCTCTCTCTCTCTCTCTCTCTCTCCTTCCCTCTCATTTCCATTCTCTTGGCAATTTCTTCTTTCTTCGCTTAGCCAACACAGGGAGCGTCATTGATTTAACCTGATGAGTGGCGAACCAGGCATTTAGCAATCAGAGT
The DNA here is from genome assembly GCF_036934945.1 of Oncorhynchus masou masou. Classification (NCBI taxonomy): domain Eukaryota; kingdom Metazoa; phylum Chordata; class Actinopteri; order Salmoniformes; family Salmonidae; genus Oncorhynchus; species Oncorhynchus masou. The sequence goes on along the minus strand of NC_088232.1, from coordinate 38,658,555 downwards.
ATTGTCTCATTTGATTACCACAGACCTGATTGGCTTCATAAATGCACACCAGGCAATTGATGTTCATTTTCATCAGGGGAATGAGCAGCCTTCCCTCCCTGACTGGTTTATCACCACCCCCAAGGTCAATATGTATTGATGGAACAGACAGACTTTCTTCTCTCTGTGTTAACTGTAGCTCAAAGCTAATTGTATTTGTTACCAGCTTCGTAAACAACAGGTGTAGACCAACAGTGAAATGTTTACTTACGGGTCCTTAACCAACAATGCAGAGTTACAGATTAAAATAAATAAATAATAGAAATAGTGACACGAGGGATACATACACAGTGAAAAAGGAATAACAATAACGAGTCAAAATAATATGCAGGAAGTATCAGTACTGAGTCGTTGTGCAGGGTACTAGGTAACAACATGGCTATATACAGGAAGTATCAGTACTGAGTCATTGTGCAGGGTACTAGGTAACAACATGGCTATATACAGGAAGTATCAGTACTGAGTCATTGTGCAGGGTACTAGGTAACAACATGGCTATATACAGGAAGTGTCAGTACTGAGTCATTGTGCAGGGTACTAGGTAACAACATGGCTATATACAGGAAGGTACTATGGCTATATACAGGAAGTGTCAGTACTGGTAAGGGTACTATATACAGGAAGGTAACAACATGGCTATATACAGGAAGTATCAGTACTGAGTCATTGTGCAGGGTACTAGGTAACAACATGGCTATATACAGGAAGTATCAGTACTGAGTCATTGTGCAGGGTACTAGGTAATAACATGGCTATATACAGGAAGTATCAGTACTGAGTCATTGTGCAGGGTACTAGGTAATAACATGGCTATATACAGGAAGTATCAGTACTGAGTCATTGTGCAGGGTACTAGGTAATAACATGGCTATATACAGGAAGTATCAGTACTGAGTCATTGTGCAGGGTACTAGGTAATAACATGGCTATATACAGGAAGTATCAGTACTGAGTCATTGTGCAGGGGACTAGGTAATAACATGGCTATATACAGGAAGTATCAGTACTGAGTCGTTGTGCAGGGGGTAATAACTAGGCTAATACAGGAAACAGTATGGTCTATATACAGGTAATAACATGGTATCAGTACTGAGTCATTGTGCAGGGGACTAGGTAATAACATGGCTATATACAGGAAGTATCAGTACTGAGTTGTTGTGCAGGGTACTAGGTAATAACATGGCTATATACGGGAAGTACCAGTACTGAATCGTTGTGCAGGGTACTAGGAAATAGCATGGCTATATACAGGAAGAGTCATTGTGCAGGGTACTATATACAGGAAGTATCAGTACTGAGTCATTGTGCAGGGCTAGGTAATATGGCTATATACAGGAAGTATCAGTACTGAGTCATTGTGCAGGGTACTAGGTAATAACAGGACTATATACAGGAAGTATCAGTACTGAGTCATTGTGCAGGGTACTAGGTAATAACATGACTATATACAGGAAGTACCAGTACTGAGTCATTGTGCAGGGTACTAGGTAATTGAGGGGGGAGAAGGCGTTCAGGGTCCTGTTGGTTCCAGACTTGGTGCATCGGTACCGCTTGTCATGCTGTAGCAGAGAGAATAGTCTATAGTTTGGGTGGCTGGAATCTTTGACCATTTTGGGGGGCCTTCTTCTAACACAGCCTCGGGGCTCTACAGTGCGACCATTTTACTTGCATATGCGCCTAAATATTTTGCTGTGCGAACTCGCATTTTGATCAGGAACACCAGTGCGCCAAGAAAAAAAATCAATGATTGCTGCAATTCCACTGTACAGCAGCCCCTGAGTACCGTGGAGTACACTGAGCGCAGATTCATGACCGCGCACCATTGCTACAAAGAAATATATTTATTTGAGCTCCTAAATTTCTTTGTGTGCAACTTAGGCGCACACGTGCTCCTTGAAAAACAAAAAGGTCAGCGTAGAGCCCTGCGCTGGTATAGAGGTCCTGGATGGCAATGACACACTGGGCCGTACTCACCACCCGCTGTAGCGCCTTGCGGTTGGATGCCAAGCAGTTGCCTTACCAAGAGATGATGTAGCCAGTCAAGATGCTCTCAATGCTGCAGCTGTAGGACTTTATGAGGATCTGAGGGCCCATGACATATCTTTTCAGTGTCCTGGAGGGTGGGGAGGAAGGCGTTGTCGTGCATTCTTCACGACTGAGTTGGTGTGTGTCTGGACCATGATAGAGCCTTAGTGACGTGGACACAGAGGAACTCTAATCTCACGACCCGCTCCACTACAGCCCCATCGATGTATATGTTCAATGTGCAGAGCGATGTCTAGCATTGGAAGATATATCTGTTCTGTGGTGTCAGGATTGTTCTGTTGTTCAAACTCGTACGCTTTCCATTTCAGGTTCTATCCTGAAAAAGCTTTTGCACACTGGAAACTCATTCAAGGTAAGAATTGTTGTGAGTTTTCTCACACAAACCCTTACATTTTTTGCCAACACGACTGTGAAGGACACTGAGCAGTCTGGTCAAATCAAATCACATGTATTTATATAGCCCTTCGTACATCAGCTGATATCTCAAAGTGATGTACAGAAACCCAGCCTAAAACCCCAAACAGCAAGCAATGCAGGTGTAGAAGCACGGTGGCTAGGAAAAACTCCCTAGAAAGGCCAAAACCTAGAGGAACCAGGCTATGAGGGGTGGCCAGTCCTCTTCTGGCTGTGCCGGGTGGAGATTATAAAAGAATCTGGCCAAGATGTTCAAATGTTCATAAATGACCAGCATGGTCAAATAAGAATAATCACAGTAGTTGTCGAGGGTGCAGCAAGTCAGCACCTCAGGAGTAAATGTTAGTTGGCTTTTCATAGCCGATCATTGAGAGTATCTCTACCACTCCTGCTGTCTCTAGAGAGTTGAAAACAGCAGGTCTGGGACAGGTAGTACGTCCGGTGAACAGGTCCGGATTCCATAGCCGCAGGCAGAACAGTTGAAACTGGAGCAGCAGCACGGCCAGGTGGACTGGGGACCGCAAGGAGTCATCATGCCAGGTAGTCCTGAGGCATGGTCCTAAGGCTCAGGTCCTCCGAGAGAAAGAGAGAATTAGAGGGAGCATACTTAAATTCACACAGGACACCGGATAAGACAGGAGAAGTACTCCAGATATAACAAACTGACCCTAGCCCCCCGACACATGAACTACTGCAGCATAAATACTGGAGGCTGAGACAGGAGGGGTTCGGAGACACTGTAGCCCCATCCGATAATACCCCCGGACAGGGCCAAACAGGAAGGATATAACCCCACCCACTTTGCCAAAGCACAGCTCCCACACCACGAGAGGGATATCTTCAACCACCAACTCTCTATCCTGAGACAAAGCCGGGGTGGCAGGGTAGCCTAGTGGTTAGAGCGTTGGACTAGTAACCGGGAGGTTGCAAGTTCAAACCCCCGAGCTGACAAGGTACAAATCTGTCATTCTGCCCCTGAACAGGCAGTTAACCCACTGTTCCTAGGCTGTCATAGAAAATAAGAATGTGTTCTTAACTGACTTGCCTAGTTAAATAAAGGTAAAATATTATTTTTTTAAAAGCAGAGTATAGCCCACTGTCAGACATAGGTGTATAGGTGGCAGGGAAGTCAGGCGCAGGAGAGTCAAAAGGAGTGTAAAATGGAGTCTTTTAATAAAGTCCACGTAGTATGCTCCATAACACTAAAATGTACACATACAAACAAACATGGGTACGAGGACCCGACGCGCACCTATACAACAAGCAACTACACTGACAATAGAACAATCTCTGACAAAGACATGAGGGGACACAGAGGGTTAAATACACAACAGGTAATGAATGGGATTGAAAACAGGTGTGTGGGAAGACGAGACAAAACCAATGGAAAATTAAAAAAGGATCAATGATGGCTAGAAGACCGGTGACGTCGAACGCCGAGCACCGCCCGAACAAGGAGAGGCAACGACTTCGGCAGAAGCATGAATGAGCACCAGTAAGCCAGTGACTCAGCCCCTGTAATAGGGTTAGAGGCAGAGAATCCCAGTGGAGAGAGGGGAACCGGCCAGGCAGAGACAGCAAGGGCGGTTCGTTGCTCCAGAGCCTTTCCGTTCACCTTCACACTCCTGGGCCAGACTACACTCAATCATATGACCCACTGAAGAGATGAGTCTTCAGTAAAGACTTAAAGGTTGAGACCGAGTCTGCGTCTCTCACATGGGTAGGCAGACCATTCCATAAAAATTGAGCTCTTTAGGAGAAAGCCCTGCCTCCAGCTGTTTGCTTAGAAATTCTAGGGACAATTAGGAGGCCTGCGTCTTGTGACCGTAGCGTACGTGTAGGTATATACGGCAGGACCAAATCAGAAAGATAGGTAGGAGCAAGCCATTGTAATGCTTTGTAGGTTAGCAGTAAAACCTTGAAATCAGCCCTTGCCTTAACAGGAAGCCAGTGTAGGAAGGCTAGCACTGGAGTAATATGATCAAATTTTTTGATTCCAGTCAGGATTCTAGCAGCCATATTTAGCACTAACTAAAGTATATTTAGTGCTTTATCCGGGTAGCCGGAAAGTAGAGCATTGCAGTAGTCTAACCTAGAAGTGACAAAAGCGTGGATTAATTTTTCTGCATCATTTTTGGACAGAAAGTTTCAGATTTTTGCAATGTTACGTAGATGGAAAAAAGCTGTCCTTGAAACAGTCTTGATATGTTCGTCAAAAGAGAGATCAGGGTCCAGAGTAACGCCAAGGTCCTTCAATTTTATTTGAGACGACTGTACAACCATCAAGATTAATTGTCAGATTCAACAGAAGATATCTTTGTTTTTTTGGGACCTAGAACAAGCATCTCTGTTTTGTCCGAGTTTAAAAGTAGAAAGTTTGCAGCCATCCACTTCCTTATGTCTGAAACACAGGCTTCTAGCGAGGGCAATTTTGGGGTTTCACCATGTTTCAGGACCATGATCCTGTTCTGTGTATAGTAACATGTCCCCTGTCTTCCTGCTTGCAGATCAGATGTGAGGGAATTCGTCTGTTCCTGCTGTGGCTGCAGGCCCTGCAGAATAACTGTGCAGAGGAGCAGTTCCTCATCTTCGCCTGCCTGGTGCCAGGCTTCCCTGCCGTGCCCTCCACCAGAGGACCCTGCACCCTGGATACCATCATCTACAACCCTTTCTCCAACCCTTCCGATGGTGAGACCCCTCAATGTCACACAAACACTCAAACCTACTTAGTGTCCCCCGCCCCCCCCTCCATATTCTGGTCCCCTGCCGCTACAGCTGAATGTGTCCCAGCTTGTTTTCAAGTCCTATTTCAGTACTAACTGGAAGTTGTGCAAATTGAGCTGGTACTGTTGACTGTAATTGTCTGGGTCCTGGGGAATTACACTGATTGTTTCATGAAGTAGGCTGCTGGGGTGAGATGAAGGTTGTCCTCACTCCTCAGAAAGTTTAGAACTGTTTTGTTATTAGTAATATAGTGTTCATCAGTGTGTGTATCTCTCCCTCTCTCTCGCTCTCTCTCTTGCTCTCTCTTTCCCTCTTGCTCTCCCTCCCTCTCTCTCTTGCTCTCTCTTTCCTCTTGCTCTCTCTTTCCCTCTCACTCTCTCTCTTTCCCACAACAGCCAAGGTGGTGCCTGAGGAGATCACCCCACTGGTGCCAGCTGTGCCAGGGGAGAAGCTGGCAGATGACCAGACCTGCTACATCCTCCAAACCCTGCTCAAGTTCATGGTTGTCCAGGTGAGGCTCCAGCTACAAAACAGTCCTATCTAGACGGCACTGGCTAAATCCGAATGTGGCCCTGGTCGAATTCTTTCAAAATGCACGATCCAATTAAATGAGGTATCCAGTATAGAGCTTGTCTGGGACTCTTGTCTGGCTGAGTAGTGACTCTGTGTGTCTCTTTGTGTCTGAAAGGCGTCTAGTTTAGAGTGGAGGAATAAAGACAACCAGGACACCGGCTTCAGGTTTCTCTTCAGTCTGTTCCAGAAGTACTACCTTCCTCACCTCTTCCCCTCCTTCACCAAGCTCACCAACCTCTACAAGCCGCTTTTAGGTAGGGGTGTGGGGGTGGGTGTGTGGGGGTGGGTGTCTGGGTGTCTGGGTGGGTGTGTGAGTCTGGGTGTCTGGGTGGGCGGGTGAGTGTCTGGGTGAGTGAGTGTCTGGGTGGGTGTGTGATTCTGGGTGTCTGGGTGGGTGAGTGTCTGGGTGGGTGAGTGTCTGGGTGTCTGGGTGGGTGAGTGTCTGGGTGTCTGGGTGGGTGAGTGTCTGGGTGAGTGGGTGTCTGGGTGAGTGAGTGTCTGGGTGGGTGAGTGAGTGTCTGGGTGAGTGAGTGTGAGTGTCTGGGTGGGTGAGTGAGTGTCTGGGTGGGTGAGTGAGTGTCTGGGTGGGTGAGTGAGTGTCTGGGTGGGTGAGTGAGTGTCTGGGTGGGTGAGTGAGTGTCTGGGTGGGTGAGTGAGTGTCTGGGTGAGTGAGTGTCTGGGTGGGTGTGTGAGTCTGGGTGTCTGGGTGGGTGTGTGAGTCTGGGTGTCTGGGTGGGTGAGTGTCTGGGTGGGTGAGTGTCTGGGTGGGTGAGTGTCTGGGTGGGTGAGTGTCTGGGTGGGTGAGTGTCTGGGTGGGTGAGTGTCTGGGTGGGTGAGTGTCTGGGTGGGTGAGTGTCTGGGTGGGTGAGTGTCTGGGTGGGTGTGTGAGAGTGTCTGGGTGGGTGAGTGGCTGGGTGAGTGTCTGGGTGGGTGAGTGTCTGGGTGGGTGAGTGTCTGGGTGGGTGAGTGTCTGGGTGGGTGTGTGTCTGGGTGGGTGAGTGTCTGGGTGGGTGAGTGTCTGGGTGGGTGAGTGTCTGGGTGTCTGGGTGGGTGAGTGTCTGGGTGGGTGAGTGTCTGGGTGAGTGAGTGTCTGGAGTGTCTGGGTGGAGTGAGTGTCTGGGTGGGTGAGTGTCTGGGTGTCTGGGTGGGTGAGTGTCTGGGTGTCTGGGTGGGTGAGTGTCTGGTCTGGGTGGGTGAGTGTCTGGGTGTCTGGGTGGGTGAGTGTCTGGGTGTCTGGGTGGGTGAGTGTCTGGGTGGGTGAGTGTCTGGGTGGGTGAGTGTCTGGGTGAGTGAGTGTCTGGGTGGGTGAGTGTCTGGGTGGGTGAGTGTCTGGGTGGGTGAGTGTCTGGGTGGGTGTGTGTCTGGGTGGGTGAGTGTCTGGGTGTCTGGGTGGGTGAGTGTCTGGGTGGGTGAGTGTCTGGGTGGCTGGGTGTCTGGGTGAGTGTCTGGGTGAGTCTGGGTGTCTGGGTGGGTGAGTGTCTGGGTGGGTGAGTGTCTGGGTGGTGAGTGTCTGGGTGGGTGAGTGTCTGGGTGGTGAGTGTCTGGGTGGGGAGTGTCTGGGTGGGTGAGTGTCTGGGTGAGTGAGTGTCTGGGTGAGTGAGTGTCTGGGTGAGTGAGTGTCTGGGTGGGTGTGTGAGTCTGGGTGTCTGGGTGGGTGAGTGTCTGGGTGTCTGGGTGGGTGAGTGTCTGGGTGTCTGGGTGGGTGAGTGTCTGGGTGAGTGAGTGTCTGGGTGAGTGAGTGTCTGGGTGAGTGAGTGTCTGGGTGGGTGAGTGAGTGTCTGGGTGGGTGGGTGAGTGTCTGGGTGGGTGGGTGAGTGTCTGGGTGGGTGGGTGAGTGTCTGGGTGGGTGGGTGGGTGTCTGGGTGGGTGGGTGAGTGTCTGGGTGGGTGGGTGAGTGTCTGGGTGAGTGAGTGTCTGGGTGAGTGAGTGTCTGGGTGGGTGAGTGAGTGTCTGGGTGGGTGAGTGTCTGGGTGGGTGAGTGTCTGGGTGAGTGAGTGTCTGGGTGAGTGAGTGTCTGGGTGAGTGAGTGTCTGGGTGGGTGTGTGAGTCTGGGTGGGTGGGTGAGTGTCTGGGTGGGTGGGTGAGTGTCTGGGTGGGTGGGTCTGGGTGGGTGAGTGTCTGGGTGGGTGAGTGTCTGGGTGAGTGAGTGTCTGGGTGGGTGAGTGAGTGTCTGGGTGGGTGTGTGAGTCTCAGTGTCTGGGTGGGTGAGTGTCTGGGTGGGTGAGTGTCTGGGTGGGTGGGTGTCTGGGTGGGTGAGTGTCTGGGTGGGTGAGTGTCTGGGTGGCTGGGTGGGTGAGTGTCTGGGTGGGTGAGTGTCTGGGTGGGTGAGTGTCTGGGTGTCTGGGTGGGTGAGTGTCTGGGTGGGTGGTTGTTTGGGTGGGTGAGTGTCTGGGTGGGTGAGTGTCTGGGTGTCTGGGTGGGTGAGTGTCTGGGTGTCTGGGTGGGTGAGTGTCTGGGTGTCTGGGTGGGTGAGTGTCTGGGTGGGTGAGTGTCTGGGTGTCTGGGTGTGGCTGGGTGGGTGAGTGTCTGGGTGGGTGAGTGTCTGGGTGGGTGAGTGTCTGGGTGGGTGAGTGTCTGGGTGTCTGGGTGGGTGAGTGTCTGGGTGGGTGAGTGTCTGGGTGTCTGGGTGGGTGAGTGTCTGGGTGGGTGAGTGTCTGGGTGGGTGAGTGGCTGGGTGGGTGAGTGTCTGGGTGGGTGAGTGTCTGGGTGGGTGAGTGTCTGGGTGGGTGAGTGTCTGGGTGGGTGAGTGTCTGGGTGAGTGAGTGTCTGGGTGGGTGAGTGTCTGGGTGGGTGAGTGTCTGGGTGGGTGAGTGTCTGGGTGGGTGAGTGAGTGTCTGGGTGGGTGAGTGGGTGAGTGTCTGGGTGGGTGAGTGTCTGGGTGGGTGAGTGTCTGGGTGGGTGGGTGAGTGTCTGGGTGGGTGAGTGTCTGGGTGGGTGAGTGTCTGGGTGAGTGAGTGAGTGTCTGGGTGGGTGAGTGTCTGGGTGGGTGTGTGAGTGTCTGGGTGGGTGGGTGAGTGTCTGGGTGGGTGAGTGTCTGGTGTCTGGGTGGGTGAGTGTCTGGGTGGGTGAGTGTCTGGGTGGGTGGTGAGTGTCTGGGTGGGTGGGTGAGTGTCTGGGTGGGTGGGTGAGTGTCTGGGTGGGTGGGTGAGTGTCTGGGTGGGTGGGTGAGTGTCTGGGTGGGTGGGTGAGTGTCTGGGTGGGTGGGTGAGTGTCTGGGTGAGTGAGTGTCTGGGTGGGTGGATGAGTGTCTGGGTGGGTGAGTGAGTGTCTGGGGGTGGGTGGGTGAGTGTCTGGGTGGGTGAGTGAGTGGGTGAGTGTCTGGGTGGGTGAGTGAGTGTCTGGGTGGGTGAGTGAGTGAGTGTCTGGGTGGGTGACTGTCTGGGTGAGTGAGTGTCTGGGTGGGTGAGTGTCTGGGTGAGTGAGTGTCTGGGTGGGTGAGTGTCTGGTTGAGTGAGTGTCTGGTTGAGTGAGTGTCTGGTTGAGTGAGTGTCTGGTTGAGTGAGTGTCTGGCTGAGTGAGTGTCTGGGTGAGTGAGTGTCTGGGTGAGTGAGTGTCTGGGTGAGTGAGTGTCTGGGTGAGTGAGTGTCTGGGTGAGTGAGTGTCTGGGTGGGTGAGTGTCTGGGTGGGTGAGTGTCTGGGTGAGTGAGTGTCTGGGTGAGTGAGTGTCTGGGTGGATGAGTGTCTGGGTGGGTGGGTGAGTGTCTGGGTGTCTGGGTGGGTGAGTGTCTGGGTGAGTGTGGTTTTTCCCGTTACCGTGAGCAGTCTATTATACTGTCATGTGAATATGGGACCATTTGCACTTCTGTTGAGATACTTCATGTGTAACTTTACTCTCTTTCTGACATATTGCTATTTTTTTGTTGTTGCGTGTCGCAAATAGGATATTAGTTACCCTCCTTAGAAACCGCTTTGGAGGGGGGTGTAATATCATCTTCCTCTGTTGAACCAGTTCTGTTGTGTAATTGCAGCATCAGGCCTTTACCAAATCCAAAACTTGACCCACAAGCTAATTACTACAGTAAATACACATATATTCCTGAGTTAGTCAATTTAGATGTCTTGTCATGAACCTGAAGCTTTTCTCCATCTCCCCTGTTGTAATGATGTACTCTCTTGTCTAAGGATGAATTACATCCATTTTTTGGGCTAATTGCCAGTTAATTCAAAGGTATTGAAGGCATGTTTAAAAGAGGTTTCATGATGAATTATAGTAATTAAAATCATTTGACACAATAACCTGGTCCACGAGACTGTGGTTCACTGTAATTATCATGGTACATTCAGGTCTATGACTTTCAGGGCTGAATTTAAAATGTTCATATGATGACCAGTCTTAGCTGACAGTGAAACCAAAGAGAGCAGTGCATTTGAATCTTGTGAAATTATCCACCCACTTTCTGTCTCTTTAACTCTCTCCCTTTATCTTCTTCTCGCTCGCTCTGTGTCTCTCTGTGTCTCTCTCTCTCTCTTTCTCTGAATCTCTGTCTGTCTCTGTGTTTCTGTCTCTCTCTTTGTTTCTCTCTCCCCTCTCCCCCAGACCTCCCCCACCACAGACCAAAGCCTCTGTATGTCCCAGTGACCCGTAACAATGAGAGCACGTTCTGTACGAGGGACCAGTACC
>NC_088232.1:38618138-38643138 GCF_036934945.1 Oncorhynchus masou masou | reverse complement strand
CGTCTACGGCCTGGACATGAGCAACCTGCCCCTGGACAAACTCAGTGAACAGAAGGAGAAGAAACAGAGGGGACGGGGTAAGGAGGGAGAGAGGGGGAGAGAGAGATGCAGGGATAGTGGTGAGTAATGCAGTGTAAGCCTCAGTTCGGATATCAGCAATGGTAGAACTCAAGATTCCGTTTCTCTTTTTTAATTTTCTATTGATATTATTTATGTGTCTGTCTCTCTCTCTCTCTGTATGTCTCTCAGGAGTGGTCCAGGATTCCCAGAAGGCAGCAGCGGTGGCCAGGTCCTTCTCTCTGAGCTGGAGGAACCAGGGAGACCAGCAGGGGGTCCAGGAGCCCATGAGGTTCCGCAGCGCTACCACCTCAGGGGCCCCTGGCGTGGAGAAGGCCCGCAACAATGTCCGACAGAAAGCCACAGGTGAACACACACGCTACTATAATGAAGTGACATTTTGCCAGTGCCAAATGTGGCCCAAATACAGATCTGTTGAATCCCTCTATGACACTCTGGTGTTTGATAGATTTGCCACCCTACCAGCTGTTGACCAGACTCTCTGTAGACTCCACAGTGAGTCTATATAAAAGAAGGTCATGTGTGTGTTAGCCCAGGTGCTGGTGAAAGGCTCAACACTAAGCACAAAAGAACAGCAGATAGTCTCTGTTGTTCCTGTCAAATGTCATTGGCCAATGTCATCATGTTTCTGTATCAGTTCTGTGGCACACACACACACACACACACACACACACACACACGAGCACCGCCAGGGATTTTGGGCTCCATGAAAATATATCACATTGGGCCCCACCACCACAGGCCACACCAACCCTGTGCAAATGGTGTAACCACACACCTCCAGATCCCAATCAACCCGTTCAAAGCTTTAATTAAGTAACCGTAGCTTTGCAGCCTTGCAACTCTCTTGTAGTCCATTATTTACTGTAGGATATTTACTGACACTGAGCTGTGAAAATAGAACACTGTGCAGACATGCATGCAACATTCTGCATACAGTGGAATTCACTATTTGAAGCAAGACTGATCCCCTCTATAAGAAATGTGCTAAAGGATGTCTTTTACAGTCTATGTGTAATTTATTTGAATGTTAAAATTCTCTTAACATTAATGAATAACTTAAAATAAATGTTACATAAATATACATTATGAACATTATCATCTATAGAATGATATAACAAACCAAATAATCAAATCAGCAGCAGATTGTTGAACTAAGTATACATAGCAACAAGAAAATAAGCAGCTGTAAAGGTGGAAATGGGAAAATGGAAAACAAAATGGAAATGAAAAGGCCTGATAGTGGCGCTAGAGGAAAGGTCAAGAGGTCACCAAATCAAAAGGTTTCTTCCACTTGGGGTCTTGATTGTGCACAACAAATTTTATGGTAATCCAGCCATTACTTTGAGATATATCTTGTTCTCAGTCTTGTTCTCAGCCTGTGGGCATCATGTGTGTAGTGATCCAGTATCCATAGCGATGCCATTTAACAGTTATCACTGGTCCTTGCACAGCCTAACTCACCAAGAGCCCAGCTCCCAGCCTTCTTGCTAGCAAAGTCACCGATCAAGTCTTTGAAGTCCAGCTTTCTAGTTAACTGACTTTCAATGGACAGCATGTCAAGACTGCAAAGCCTGTCCTGGGACATAGTGGACTTCAAATAGTTTTTAAAATCAGTTTTAGCTTACTGAAAGCTCTCTCACCACCAGCAACAGTCACAGGCAGTGTGCAAAATATACGTAAAGCAATGCACACTTCTCCAAATATGCTTTGCAGCTGCATCTTACAAATTACATTTAGGAGACAAAGTGGGAACAAGTTAGGGGGGAAAGTGGCAGAATATACAGTGTTCAGGTGTCAGGAGACAAAGAGGGGACAAGTGGCAGCATATACAGTGTTCAGGAGACCAAGAGGGAACAAGTTAGGGGGGGTAAGTGGCAGAATATACAGTGTTCAGGTGTCAGGAGACAAAGAGGGGACAAGTTAGGGGGAAAGTGGCAGATATATGCAGTGCTCAGGTGTCAGGAGACAAAGCGGGGCAAGTTAGGGGGGAAAGTGGCAAATATATACAGTGTTCAGGTGTCAGGAGACAAAGAGGGGACAAGTGGCAGCATATACAGTGTTCAGGTGTCAGGGGACAAGTTAGGGGGGAAAGTGGCAGATATATACAGTGTTCAGGTGTCAGGAGACAAAGAGGGGACAAGTGGCAGCATATACAGTGTTCAGGTGTCAGGGGACAAAGAGGGGACAAGTGGCAGCATATACAGTGTTCAGGTGTCAGGGGACAAGTTAGGGGGGAAAGTGGCAGATATATACAGTGTTCAGGTGTCAGGAGACAAAGAGGGGACAAGTGACAGCATATACAGTGTTCGGGTGTCAGGAGACCAAGAGGGGACAAGTTAGGGGGGGGAAGTTGCAGCATATACAGTGTTCAGGTGTCAGGAGACAAAGAGGGAACAAGTTACGGGTGTAAGAGGCAGCATATACAGTGTTCAGGTGTCAGGAGACAAAGAGGGAACAAGTTACGGGTGTAAGAGGCAGCATATACAGTGTTCAGGAGACAAAGAGGGGACAAGTGGCAGCATATACAGTGTTCAGGTGTCAGGAGACAAAGAGGGGACAAGTGGCAGCATATACAGTGTTCAGGTGTCAGGGGACAAGTTAGGGGGGAAAGTGGCAGATATATACAGTGTTCAGGTGTCAGGAGACAAAGAGGGGACAAGTGGCAGCATAAACAGTGTTCAGGTGTCAGGAGACCAAGAGGGGACAAGTTAGGGGGGAAGTGGCAGCATATACAGTGTTCAGGTGTCAGGAGACAAAGAGGGAACAAGTTAGGGGTGGAAAGTGGCAGCATATACAGTGTTCAGGTGTCAGGAGACCAAGAGGGGTCAAGTTAGGGGGAAAGTGGCAGCATATACAGTTTTCAGATGTCAGGGGACCAAGAGGGGTCAAGTTAGGGGGAAAGTGGCAGATATATGCAGTGCTCAGGTGTCAGGAGACAAAGCGGGGGCAAGTTAGGGGGGAAAGTGGCAAATATATACAGTGTTCAGGTGTCAGGAGACAAAGAGGGGACAAGTGGCAGCATATACAGTGTTCAGGGGACCAAGAGGGGACAAGTTAGGGGGAAAGTGGCAGATATATACAGTGTTCAGGTGTCAGGAGACAAAGAGGGGACAAGTGACAGCATATACAGTGTTCAGGTGTCAGTGAGACCAAGAGGGGGGGACATATACAGTGTTCAGTGGACCAAGAGGGGAAGTTTGCAGCATATACAGTGTTCAGGTGTCAGGAGACAAAGAGGGAACAAGGTGTCAGGGGACCAAGAGGGGTCAAGTTAGGGGGAAAGTGGCAGCATATACAGTGTTAAGAGGGGACAAGTTAGGGGGAAAGTGGCAGCATATACAGTGTTCAGGTGTCAGGAGACAAAGAGGGGACAAGTGGCAGCATATACAGTGTTCAGGTGTCAGGAGACAAAGAGGGGACAAGTGGCAGCATATACAGTGTTCAGGTGTCAGGGGACAAGTTAGGGGGGAAAGTGGCAGATATATACAGTGTTCAGGTGTCAGGAGACAAAGAGGGGACAAGTGGCAGCATATACAGTGTTCAGGTGTCAGGAGACCAAGAGGGGACAAGTTAGGGGGAAGTGGCAGCATATACAGTGTTCAGGTGTCAGGAGACAAAGAGGGGACAAGTGGCAGCATATACAGTGTTCAGGTGTCAGGAGACCAAGAGGGGTCAAGTTAGGGGGAAAGTGGCAGCATATACAGTGTTCAGATGTCAGGGGACCAAGAGGGGTCAAGTTAGGGGGAAAGTGGCAGCATATACAGTGTTCAGGTGTCAGGAGACCAAGAGGGGTCAAGTTAGGGGGAAAGTGGCAGCATATACAGTGTTCAGATGTCAGGGGACCAAGAGGGGTCAAGTTAGGGGGAAAGTGGCAGATATATGCAGTGCTCAGGTGTCAGGAGACAAAGCGGGGGCAAGTGACAGCATATACAGTGTTCAGGTGTCAGGAGACCAAGAGGGGACAAGTTAGGGGGGAAGTGGCAGCATATACAGTGTTCAGGAGACAAAGAGGGGACAAGTTACGGGTGTAAGAGGCAGCATATACAGTGTTCAGGTGTCAGGAGACAAAGAGGGGACAAGTGGCAGCATATACAGTGTTCAGGTGTCAGGGGACAAGTTAGGGGGGAAAGTGGCCGATATATACAGTGTTCAGGTGTCAGGAGACAAGAGGGGACAAGTTAGGTGGGAAGTGGCAGCATATACAGTGTTCAGGTGTCAGGAGACAAAGAGGGGACAAGTTAGGGGGAAGTGGCAGCATATACAGTGTTCAGGTGTCAGGAGACAAGAGGGAACAAAGAGGGGACAAGGTGTCAGGAGACCAAGAGGGAACAAGTTAGGGGGGAAGTGGCAGCATATACAGTGTTCAGGTGTCAGGAGACAAAGGGAACAAGTTAGGGGGAAAAGTGGCAGCATATACAGTGTTCAGGTGTCAGGAGACCAAGAGGGAACAAGTTAGGGGGAAAGTGGCAGCATATACAGTGTTCAGGTGTCAGGAGACCAAGAAAGTTAGGGGAAAGTGGCAGCATATACAGTGTTCAGGTGTCAGGGGACCAAGAGGGGTCAAGTTAGGGGGAAAGTGGCAGCATATACAGTGTTCAGGTGTCAGGAGACCAAGAGGGGTCAAGTTAGGGGAAAGTGGCAGCATATGGCAGCATATACAGTGTTCAGGGGACCAAGAGGGGACAAGTTAGGGGGAAAGTGGCAGCATATACAGTGTTAGGTGTCAGGAGACAGGGGTGTTCAGGTGTCAGGAGACCAAGAGGGGACAAGTTAGTTAGTGTGCATAAAGTGAGCAGATATATGCAGTGCTCAGGTGTCAGGAGACAAAGGGGGAAAGTGGCAGTTAGGGGGAAAGTGGCAAGTTATATACAGTGTTCAGGTGTCAGGAGACAGAGGGGACAAGTGGCAGCATATACAGTGTTCAGGTGTCAGGGGACAAGTTAGGGGGGAAAGTGGCAGATATATACAGTGTTCAGGTGTCAGGAGACAGAGGGGACAAGTGGCAGCATATACAGTGTTCAGGTGTCAGGAGACCAAGAGGGGACAAGTTAGGGGGGGAAAGTGGCAGCATATACAGTGTTCAGGTGTCAGGAGACAAAGAGGGGACAAGTTAGGGGGAAAGTTGCAGCATATACAGTGTTCAGGTGTCAGGGGACAAGTTAGGGGGGAAAGTGGCAGATATATACAGTGTTCAGGTGTCAGGAGACAGAGGGGACAAGTGGCAGCATATACAGTGTTCAGGTGTCAGGAGACCAAGAGGGGACAAGTTAGGGGGAAAGTGGCAGCATATACAGTGTTCAGGTGTCAGGAGACAAGAGGGGAAAGAGGGGACAAGTTAGGGGACCAAGGGGGAAAGAAAGTTGCAGCATATACAGTGTTCAGGTGTCAGGAGACAGAGGGGGAAAAGTGGCAGCATATACAGTGTTCAGGTGTCAGGAGACCAAGAGGGAACAAGTTAGAGAGGCAGCATATACAGTGTTCAGGTGTCAGGAGACAAAGAGGGGACAAGTGGCAGCATATACAGTGTTCAGGTGTCAGGGGACAAGTGGCAGCATATACAGTGTTCAGGTGTCAGGAGACCAAGAGGGAACAAGTTAGGGGGGGAAAGTGGCAGCATATACAGTGTTCAGGTGTCAGGAGACAAAGAGGGGACAAGTTAGGGGAAGAAAGTGGCATCATATACAGTGTTCAGGTGTCTTACTTCATGTTGAAACTCAGGTGTCAGATCTCTGGAATACTTCATGATCAGTGGTTGGCACACAGAAGGGACTTTATCCTCACTAATCTGACCAACTTTCAGAACAGCAGAAAATTATTCTACAATTTTTGCAGTGTTCTGGAACCTAGTGTCCAGGTCACTTATGATGTTGTCCATAGCAGTAAAAAAACACTGTGTTCCGAAACACCGTTGCTGTCTCCTCTTGAGAGATCTCATCATGGAATCTCTTCCTTTTCCTCTGGCGGCTGTGTTCCTTGCTAAATTGAGGTGCAACATCCATTTGCGTAACAGTCGGTGTTTCCACAGACAGGAGAGATTTCCATCCAACTCTAAGAGCCGGCATCTCTTCCTTTAAGGCCTTGATATTGGCTGCCTCTGTGTCAAGTGACATTTTTCCTGACTGGAGAATCACATTCCTGTCCTCAATGCACTGCAGTACCTGCAATTATGCCAACTGACATGTCATTCAACAAAATGCTGCTCACCTCCTTCAGTTGTGAGTAGGGCTGGTTCAAGGGTATAGGGATGGGGAGACAGGGCTGGTTCAGGGGGATGGGGAGACAGGGCTGGTTCAGGGGGATGGGGAGACAGGGCTAGTTCAGGGGGATGGGGAGACAGGGCTGGTTCAGGGGGATGGGGAGACAGGGCTGGTTCAGGGGTATGGGGATGGGGAGACGGGGCTGGTTCAGGGGGATGGGTGGGGAGACGGGGCTGGTTCAGGGGGATGGGTGTGGGGAGACGGGGCTGGTTCAGGGGTTGGGTGTGGGGAGACGGGGCTGGTTCAGGGGTATGGGTGTGGGGAGACGGGGCTGGTTCAGGGGTATGGGGATGGGGAGACGGGGCTGGTTCAGGGGGATGGGGATGGGGAGACGGGGCTGGTTCAGGGGGATGGGGAGACAGGGCTGGTTCAGGGGGATGGGGATGGGGAGACGGGGCTGGTTCAGGGGGATGGGGAGACGGGGCTGGTTCATGGGGATGGGGAGACGGGGCTGGTTCAGGGGTATGGGGATGGGGAGACGGGGCTGGTTCAGGGGGGGGATGGGGAGATGGGGCTGGTTCAGGGGGATGGGGAGACGGGGCTGGTTCAGGGGGATGGGGAGACGGGGCTGGTTCATGGGGATGGGGATGGGAGACGGGGCTGGTTCAGGGGGATGGGGATGGGGAGACGGGGCTGGTTCAGGGGGATGGGGATGGGGAGACGGGGCTGGTTCAGGGGGATGGGGAGACGGGGCTGGTTCATGGGGATGGGGAGAAGGGGCTGGTTCAGGGGGATGGGGAGACGGGGCTGGTTCAGGGGGATGGGGAGACGGGGCTGGTTCAGGGGTATGGGGATGGGGAGACGGGCTGGTTCAGGGGTATGGGGATGGGGAGACGGGGCTGGTTCAGGGGTATGGGGATGGGGAGACGGGGCTGGTTCAGGGGTATGGGGATGGGGAGACGGGGCTGGTTCAGGGGATGGGGATGGGGAGACGGGGCTGGTTCAGGGGTATGGGGATGGGGAGACGGGGCTGGTTCAGGGGTATGGGGAGACGGGGCTGGTTCAGGGGTATGGGGAGAAGGGGCTGGTTCAGGGGTATGGGGAGACGGGGCTGGTTCAGGGGTATGGGGATGGGAGACGGGGCTGGTTCAGGGGTATGGGGAGACGGGGCTGGTTCAGGGGTATGGGGATGGGGAGACGGGGCTGGTTCAGGGGTATGGGGATGGGGAGACGGGGCTGGTTCAGGGGGACGGGGAGACGGGGCTGGTTCAGGGGTATGGGGGTTCGGGGCTGGTTCATGGGGATGGGGAGACGGGGCTGGTTCAGGGGGATGGGGATGGGAGACGGGGCTGGTTCAGGGGGATGGGGAGACAGGGCTGGTTCAGGGGGATGGGGATGGGGAGACGGGGCTGGTTCAGGGGGATGGGGAGACGGGGCTGGTTCAGGGGGATGGGGAGACGGGGCTGGTTCAGGGGGATGAGGAGACGGGGCTGGTTCAGGGGGGGATGGGGAGACGGGGCTGGTTCAGGGGGATGGGGATGAGGAGACGGGGCTGGTTCAGGGGTATGGGGATGGGGAGACGGGGCTGGTTCATGGGGATGGGGATGGGGACGGGGCTGGTTCATGGGGATGGGGAGACGGGGCTGGTTCAGGGGGATGGGGATGGGGAGACGGGGCTGGTTCAGGGGGATGGGGATGGGGAGACGGGGCTGGTTCAGGGGATGGGGATGGGGAGACGGGGCTGGTTCAGGGGGATGGGAGACGGGGCTGGTTCAGGGGGATGGGGATGGGGAGACGGGGCTGGTTCAGGGGGATGGGAGACGGGGCTGGTTCAGGGGGATGGGGAGACGGGGCTGGTTCAGGGGGATGGGGATATGGTTCAGGGGTATGGGGAGACGGGGCTGATTCAGGGGGATGGGGATGGGGAGACGGGGCTGGTTCAGGGGTATGGGGATGGGGAGACGGGGCTGGTTCAGGGGGATGGGGATGGGGAGACGGGGCTGGTTCAGGGGTATGGGGATGGGGAGACGGGGCTGGTTCAGGGGGATGGGGATGGGGAGACGGGGCTGGTTCAGGGGTATGGGGATGGGGAGACGGGGCTGGTTCAGGGGTATGGGGGCGGGGAGACGGGGCTGGTTCAGGGGTATGGGGAGACGGGGCTGGTTCAGGGGTATGGGGGGGGAGACGGGGCTGGTTCAGGGGTATGGGGAGACGGGGCTGGTTCAGGGGTTCAGGGGGGGGGGGGAGACGGGGCTGGTTCAGGGGTATGGGGGCGGGGAGACGGGGCTGGTTCAGGGGTATGGGGCGGGGAGACGGGGCTGGTTCAGGGGTATGGGGGCGGGGAGATGGGGCTGGTTCAGGTGTATGGGGGCGGGGAGACGGGGCTGGTTCAGGGGTATGGGGGCGGGGAGACGGGGCTGGTTCAGGGGGGATGGGGGTGGGGATACGGGGCTGGTTCATGGGGTGGGGAGACGGGGCTGGTTCAGGGGTATGGGGGCGGGGAGACGGGGCTGGTTCAGGGGTATGGGGGCGGGGAGACGGGGCTGGTTCAGGGGTATGGGGGCGGGGAGACGGGGCTGGTTCAGGGGTATGGGGTGGGGAGACGGGGCTGGTTCAGGGGATGGGGGTGGGGAGACGGGGCTGGTTCAGGGGTATGGGGATGGGGAGACGGGGCTGGTTCAGGGGTTATGGGGGTGGGGAGACGGGGCTTGTTCAGGGGTATGGGGGGGTGGGGAGACGGGGCTGGTTCAGGGGTGGGGATGGGGGCGGGGGGGGGAGACGGGGCTGGTTCAGGGGTATGGGGGCGGGGAGACGGGGCTGGTTCAGGGGTATGGGAGTGGGGAGACGGGGCTGGTTCAGGGGTATGGGGCGGGGAGACGGGGCTGGTTCAGGGGTATGGGGGATGGGAGACGGGGCTGGTTCAGGGGTATGGGGAGACGGGGCTGGTTCAGGGGTATGGGGGCGGGGAGACGGGGCTGGTTCATGGGGGTGGGGAGACGGGGCTGGTTCAGGGGTATGGGGATGGGGAGACGGGGCTGGTTCAGGGGTATGGGGGCGGGGAGACGGGGCTGGTTCAGGGGTATGGGGGATGGGGAGACGGGGCTGGTTCAGGGGTATGGGGATGGGGAGACGGGGCTGGTTCAGGGGTATGGGGGTGGGGAGACGGGGCTGGTTCAGGGGTATATGGGGGGGGAGACGGGGCTGGTTCAGGGGGATGGGGGATGGGGAGACGGGGCTGGTTCAGGGGTATTGGGAGACGGGGCTGGTTCAGGGGTATGGGGAGACGGGGCTGGTTCAGGGGTATGGGGAGACGGGGCTGGTTCAGGGGTATGGGGGCGGGGAGACGGGGCTGGTTCAGGGGTATGGGGAGACGGGGGGGCAGGGGAGATGGGGAGACGGGGCTGGTTCAGGGGTATGGGGGCGGGGGGTACGGGGGGTTCACGGGGGTTCAGGGGTATGGGGGGGGAGACGGGGCTGGTTCAGGGGTATGGGGGCGGGGAGACGGGGCTGGTTCAGGGGGATGGGGGTGGGGATACGGGGCTGGTTCATGGGGTGGGGAGACGGGGCTGGTTCAGGGGTATGGGGGCGGGGAGACGGGGCTGGTTCAGGGGTATGGGGGGGATGGGGAGACGGGGCTGGTTCAGGGGTATGGGGGCGGGGAGACGGGGCTGGTTCAGGGGTATGGGGGCGGGGAGACGGGGCTGGTTCAGGGGATGGGGAGACGGGGCTGGTTCAGGGGTATGGGAGTGGGGGAGACGGGGCTGGTTCAGGGGGATGGGGAGACGGGGCTGGTTCAGGGGTATGGGGATGGGGAGACGGGGCTGGTTCAGGGGTATGGGGTGGGGAGACGGGGCTGGTTCAGGGGGATGGGGATGGGGAGACGGGGCTGGTTCAGGGGGATGGGGAGACGGGGCTGGTTCAGGGGGATGGGGATGGGGAGACGGGGCTGGTTCAGGGGGATGGGGATGGGGAGACGGGGCTGGTTCAGGGGGATGGGGAGACGGGGCTGGTTCAGGGGGATGGGGATATGGTTCAGGGGTATGGGGAGACGGGGCTGATTCAGGGGGATGGGGATGGGGAGACGGGGCTGGTTCAGGGGTATGGGGATGGGGAGACGGGGCTGGTTCAGGGGATGGGGATGGGGAGACGGGGCTGGTTCAGGGGTATGGGGAGACGGGGCTGGTTCAGGGGGATGGGGATGGGGAGACGGGGCTGGTTCAGGGGTATGGGGATGGGGAGACGGGGCTGGTTCAGGGGTATGGGGGCGGGGAGACGGGGCTGGTTCAGGGGTATGGGGGCGGGGAGACGGGGCTGGTTCAGGGGTATGGGGATGGGGAGACGGGGCTGGTTCAGGGGTATGGGGGCGGGGAGACGGGGCTGGTTCAGGGGTATGGGGGCGGGGAGACGGGGCTGGTTCAGGGGGGGGATGGGGAGACGGGGCTGGTTCAGGGGTATATGGGAGTGGGGAGACGGGGCTGGTTCAGGGGGATGGGGAGACGGGGCTGGTTCAGGGGTATGGGGATGGGGAGACGGGGCTGGTTCAGGGGTATGGGGGTGGGGAGACGGGGCTGGTTCAGGGGTATGGGGGTGGGGAGATGGGGCTGGTTCAGGGGGATGGGGGTGGGGAGACGGGGCTGGTTCAGGGGGTGGGGAGACGGGGCTGGTTCAGGGGTATGGGGGCGGGGAGACGGGGCTGGTTCAGGGGTATGGGGGCGGGGAGACGGGGCTGGTTCAGGGGTATGGGGGCGGGGAGACGGGGCTGGTTCAGGGGTATGGGGGCGGGGAGACGGGGCTTGTTCAGGGGTATGGGAGTGGGGAGACGGGGCTGGTTCAGGGGTATGGGGGCGGGGAGACGGGGCTGGTTCAGGGGTATGGGGGAGACGGGGCTGGTTCAGGGGTATGGGGGCGGGGAGACGGGGCTGGTTCAGGGGTATGGGGGCGGGGAGACGGGGCTGGTTCAGGGGTATGGGGGCGGGGAGACGGGGCTGGTTCAGGGGTATGGGGGCGGGGAGACGGGGCTGGTTCAGGTGTATGGGGGCGGGGAGACGGGGCTGGTTCAGGGGTATGGGGGCGGGGAGACGGGGCTGGTTCAGGGGGATGGGGGTGGGGATACGGGGCTGGTTCATGGGGTGGGGAGACGGGGCTGGTTCAGGGGTATGGGGGGGGGGGAGACGGGGCTGGTTCAGGGGTATGGGGGCGGGGAGACGGGGCTGGTTCAGGGGTATGGGGACGGGGAGACGGGGCTGGTTCAGGGGTATGGGGGTGGGGAGACGGGGCTGGTTCAGGGGGATGGGGGTGGGGAGACGGGGCTGGTTCATGGGGTGGGGAGACGGGGCTGGTTCAGGGGTATGGGGGCGGGGAGACGGGGCTTGTTCAGGGGTATGGGGGCGGGGAGACGGGGCTGGTTCAGGGGTATGGGGGCGGGGGGAGACGGGGCTGGTTCAGGGGTATGGGGGGCGGGGGAGACGGGGCTGGTTCAGGGGTATGGGGAGACGGGGCTGGTTCAGGGGTATGGGGGCGGGGAGACGGGGCTGGTTCAGGGGTATGGGGGCGGGGAGACGGGTCTGGTTCAGGGGTATGGGGGCGGGGAGACGGGGCTGGTTCAGGGGTATGGGGGCGGGGAGACGGGGCTGGTTCAGGTGTATGGGGGCGGGGAGACGGGGCTGGTTCAGGGGTATGGGGGCGGGGAGACGGGGCTGGTTCAGGGGGATGGGGGTGGGGATACGGGGCTGGTTCATGGGGTGGGGAGACGGGGCTGGTTCAGGGGTATGGGGGCGGGGAGACGGGGCTGGTTCAGGGGTATGGGGGCGGGGAGACGGGGCTGGATCAGGGGTATGGGGGCGGGGAGACGGGGAGACGGGGCTGGTTCAGGGGTATGGGGGTGGGGAGACGGGGCTGGTTCAGGGGGATGGGGGTGGGGAGACGGGGCTGGTTCATGGGGTGGGGAGACGGGGCTGGTTCAGGGGTATGGGGGCGGGGAGACGGGGCTTGTTCAGGGGTATGGGGGCGGGGAGACGGGGCTGGTTCAGGGGTATGGGGGGCGGGGAGACGGGGCTGGTTCAGGGGTATGGGGGGCGGGGAGACGGGGCTGGTACAGGGGTATGGGGGCGGGGAGACGGGGCTGGTTCAGGGGTATGGGGGCGGGGAGACGGGGCTGGTTCAGGGGGATGGGGGTGGGGATACGGGGCTGGTTCATGGGGTGGGGAGACGGGGCTGGTTCAGGGGTATGGGGGCGGGGAGACGGGGCTGGTTCAGGGGTATGGGGGCGGGGAGACGGGGCTGGTTCAGGGGTATGGGGGCGGGGAGACGGGGCTGGTTCAGGGGTATGGGGGCGGGGAGACGGGGCTGGTTCAGGGGTATGGGGGCGGGGAGACGGGGCTGGTTCAGGGGGATGGGAGTGGGGAGACGGGGCTGGTTCAGGGGGATGGGGAGACGGGGCTGGTTCAGGGGTATGGGGATGGGGAGACGGGGCTGGTTCAGGGGTATGGGGGCGGGGAGACGGGGCTGGTTCAGGGGTATGGGGGCGGGGAGACGGGGCTGGTTCAGGGGTATGGGGGCGGGGAGACGGGGCTGGTTCAGGGGTATGGGGGCGGGGAGACGGGGCTGGTTCAGGGGTATGGGGGCGGGGAGACGGGGCTGGTTCAGGGGGATGGGGGTGGGGATACGGGGCTGGTTCATGGGGTGGGGAGACGGGGCTGGTTCAGGGGTATGGGGGCGGGGAGACGGGGCTGGTTCAGGGGTATGGGGGCGGGGAGACGGGGCTGGTTCAGGGGTATGGGGGCGGGGAGACGGGGCTGGTTCAGGGGTATGGGGGCGGGGAGACGGGGCTGGTTCAGGGGGATGGGGAGACGGGGCTGGTTCAGGGGTATGGGAGTGGGGAGACGGGGCTGGTTCAGGGGGATGGGGAGACGGGGCTGGTTCAGGGGTATGGGGATGGGGAGACGGGGCTGGTTCAGGGGTATGGGGGTGGGGAGACGGGGCTGGTTCAGGGGTATGGGGGTGGGGAGATGGGGCTGGTTCAGGGGGATGGGGGTGGGGAGACGGGGCTGGTTCAGGGGTGGGGAGACGGGGCTGGTTCAGGGGTATGGGGGCGGGGAGACGGGGCTGGTTCAGGGGTATGGGGGCGGGGAGACGGGGCTGGTTCAGGGGTATGGGGGCGGGGAGACGGGGCTGGTTCAGGGGTATGGGGGCGGGGAGACGGGGCTTGTTCAGGGGTATGGGAGTGGGGAGACGGGGCTGGTTCAGGGGTATGGGGGCGGGGAGACGGGGCTGGTTCAGGGGTATGGGGAGACGGGGCTGGTTCAGGGGTATGGGGGCGGGGAGACGGGGCTGGTTCAGGGGTATGGGGGCGGGGAGACGGGGCTGGTTCAGGGGTATGGGGGCGGGGAGACGGGGCTGGTTCAGGGGTATGGGGGCGGGGAGACGGGGCTGGTTCAGGTGTATGGGGGCGGGGAGACGGGGCTGGTTCAGGGGTATGGGGGCGGGAGACGGGGCTGGTTCAGGGGGATGGGGGTGGGGATACGGGGCTGGTTCATGGGGTGGGGAGACGGGGCTGGTTCAGGGGTATGGGGGCGGGGAGACGGGGCTGGTTCAGGGGTATGGGGGCGGGGAGACGGGGCTGGTTCAGGGGTATGGGGACGGGGAGACGGGGCTGGTTCAGGGGTATGGGGGTGGGGAGACGGGGCTGGTTCAGGGGGATGGGGGTGGGGAGACGGGGCTGGTTCATGGGGTGGGGAGACGGGGCTGGTTCAGGGGTATGGGGGCGGGGAGACGGGGCTTGTTCAGGGGTATGGGGGCGGGGAGACGGGGCTGGTTCAGGGGTATGGGGGCGGGGAGACGGGGCTGGTTCAGGGGTATGGGGGGCGGGGAGACGGGGCTGGTTCAGGGGTATGGGGAGACGGGGCTGGTTCAGGGGTATGGGGGCGGGGAGACGGGGCTGGTTCAGGGGTATGGGGGTGGGGAGACGGGGCTGGTTCAGGGGGGGGGAGACGGGGCTGGTTCAGGGGTATGGGGGCGGGGAGACGGGGCTGGTTCAGGGGTATGGGGGCGGGGAGACGGGGCTGGTTCAGGGGTATGGGGGCGGGGAGACGGGGCTGGTTCAGGGGTATGGGGGGGGGGAGACGGGGCTTGTTCAGGGGTATGGGAGTGGGGAGACGGGGCTGGTTCAGGGGGATGGGGAGACGGGGCTGGTTCAGGGGGATGGGGGTGGGGAGACGGGGCTGGTTCAGGGGGATGGGGATGGGGAGACGGGGCTGGTTCAGTGGTATGGGGGTGGGGAGACGGGGCTGGTTCAGGGGTATGGGGATGGGGAGACGGGGCTGGTTCATGGGGATGGGGAGACGGGGCTGGTTCATGGGGATGGTGAGACGGGGCTGTTTCAGGGGATGGGAGACTGGGCTGGTTCAGGGGTATGGGGATGGGGAGACGGGGCTGGTTCATGGGGATGGTGAGACGGGGCTGTTTCAGGGGGATGGGAGACTGGGCTGGTTCAGGGGTATGGGGATGGGGAGACGGGGCTGGTTCATGGGGATGGGGAGACGGGGCTGGTTCAGGGGGATGGGAGACGGGGCTGGTTCAGGGGTATGGGGATGGGGAAACGGGGCTGGTTCAGGGGTATGGGGATGGGGAGACGGGGCTGGTTCAGGGGTATGGGGATGGGGAAACGGGGCTGGTTCAGGGGTATGGGGATGGGGAAACGGGGCTGGTTCAGGGGGATGGGGGTGGGGAGACGGGGCTGGTTCAGGGGTATGGGGGTGGGGAGACGGGGCTGGTTCAAGGGTATGGGGGTTTGGAGACGGGGCTGGTTCAGGGGTATGGGGGTGGGGAGACGGGGTTGGTTCAGGGGTATGGGGATGGGGAAACGGGGCTGGTTCAGGGGTATGGGGATGGGGAGACGGGGCTGGTTCAGGGGTATGGGGATGGGGAAACGGGGCTGGTTCAGGGGTATGGGGGAGGGGAGACGGGGCTGGTTCAGGGGTATGGGGGTGGGGAGATGGGGCTGGTTCAGGGGGATGGGGAGACGGGGCTGGTTCAGGGGTATGGGGATGGGGAGACGGGGCTGGTTCAGGGGTATGGGGGTGGGGAGACGGGGCTGGTTCAGGGGTATGGGGGTGGGGAGATGGGGCTGGTTCAGGGGGATGGGGGTGGGGAGACGGGGCTGGTTCAGGGGGTGGGAGACGGGGCTGGTTCAGGGGTATGGGGGCGGGGAGACGGGGCTGGTTCAGGGGTATGGGGGCGGGGAGACGGGGCTGGTTCAGGGGTATGGGGGCGGGGAGACGGGGCTGGTTCAGGGGTATGGGGGCGGGGAGACGGGGCTTGTTCAGGGGTATGGGAGTGGGGAGACGGGGCTGGTTCAGGGGGATGGGGAGACGGGGCTGGTTCAGGGGGATGGGGGTGGGGAGACGGGGCTGGTTCAGGGGGATGGGGATGGGGAGACGGGGCTGGTTCAGTGGTATGGGGGTGGGGAGACGGGGCTGGTTCAGGGGTATGGGGATGGGGAGACGGGGCTGGTTCATGGGGATGGGGAGACGGGGCTGGTTCATGGGGATGGTGAGACGGGGCTGTTTCAGGGGATGGGAGACTGGGCTGGTTCAGGGGTATGGGGATGGGGAGACGGGGCTGGTTCATGGGGATGGTGAGACGGGGCTGTTTCAGGGGGATGGGAGACTGGGCTGGTTCAGGGGTATGGGGATGGGGAGACGGGGCTGGTTCATGGGGATGGGGAGACGGGGCTGGTTCAGGGGGATGGGAGACGGGGCTGGTTCAGGGGTATGGGGATGGGGAAACGGGGCTGGTTCAGGGGTATGGGGATGGGGAGACGGGGCTGGTTCAGGGGTATGGGGATGGGGAAACGGGGCTGGTTCAGGGGTATGGGGATGGGGAAACGGGGCTGGTTCAGGGGGAGGGGGGTGGGGAGACGGGGCTGGTTCAGGGGTATGGGGGTGGGGAGACGGGGCTGGTTCAAGGGTATGGGGGTTTGGAGACGGGGCTGGTTCAGGGGTATGGGGGTGGGGAGACGGGTTGGTTCAGGGGTATGGGGATGGGGAAACGGGGCTGGTTCAGGGGTATGGGGATGGGGAGACGGGGTTGGTTCAGGGGTATGGGGATGGGGAAACGGGGCTGGTTCAGGGGTATGGGGATGGGGAAACGGGGCTGGTTCAGGGGGATGGGGGTGGGGAGACGGGGCTGGTTCAGGGGTATGGGGGTGGGGAGACGGGGCTGGTTCAAGGGTATGGGGGTTTGGAGACGGGGCTGGTTCAGGGGTATGGGGGTGGGGAGACGGGGTTGGTTCAGGGGTATGGGGGTGGGGAGACGGGGCTGGTTCAGGGATATGGGGGTGTGGAGACGGGGCTGGTTCAGGGGGATGGGGGTGGGGAGACGGGGCTGGTTCAGGGGGATGGGGGTGGGGAGACGGGGCTGGTACAGGGGTATGGGGATGGGGAGACGGGGCTGGTTCAGGGGTATGGTGAGACGGGGCTGGTTCAGGGGTATGGTGAGACGGTGCTGGTTCAGGGGGTGGGAGATGGGGCTGGTTCAGGGGTATGGGGGTGGGGAGACGGGGCTGGTTCAGGGGTATGGGGATGGGGAGACGGGGCTGGTTCAGGTGTATGGTGAGACGGGGCTGGTTCAGGGGTATGGTGAGACGGGGCTGGTTCAGGGGGGTGGGGAGATGGGGCTGGTTCAGGGGATGGGGAGACAGGGCTGGTTCAGGGGGATGGGGAGATGGTGCTGGTTCAGGGGGATGGGGGTGGGGAGACGGGGCTGGTTCAGGGGGATGGGGAGACGGGGCTGGTTCAGGGGGACGGGGAGACGGGGCTGGTTCAGGGGGATGGGGAGATGGTGCTGGTTCAGGGGTATGGGGATGGGGAGACGGGGCTGGTACAGGGGTATGGGGATGGGGAGACGGGGCTGGTTCAGGGGTATGGGGGCGGGGAGACGGGGCTGGTTCAGGGGTATGGGGAGACGGGGCTGGTTCAGGGGTATGGGGGCGGGGAGACGGGGCTGGTTCAGGGGTATGGGGAGACGGGGCTGGTTCAGGGGTATGGGGGCGGGGAGACGGGGAGACGGGGCTGGTTCAGGGGTATGGGGGTGGGGAGACGGGGCTGGTTCAGGGGGATGGGGGTGGGGAGACGGGGCTGGTTCATGGGGTGGGGAGACGGGGCTGGTTCATGGGTATGGGGGCGGGGAGACGGGGCTGGTTCAGGGGTATGGGGGCGGGGAGACGGGGCTGGTTCAGGGGTATGGGGGCGGGGAGACGGGGCTGGTTCAGGGGGTATGGGGGCGGGGAGACGGGGCTGGTTCAGGGGTTTGGGGGCGGGGAGACGGGGCTGGTTCAGGGGTATGGGAGCGGGGAGACGGGGCTGGTTCAGGGGGATGGGGAGACGGGGCTGGTTCAGGGTATGGGAGTGGGGAGACGGGGCTGGTTCAGGGGGATGGGGAGACGGGGCTGGTTCAGGGGTATGGGGATGGGGAGACGGGGCTGGTTCAGGGGTATGGGGGTGGGGAGACGGGGCTGGTTCAGGGGTATGGGGGTGGGGAGACGGGGCTGGTTCAGGGGGTGGGGAGACGGGGCTGGTTCAGGGGGTGGGGAGACGGGGCTGGTTCAGGGGTATGGGGGCGGGAGACGGGGCTGGTTCAGGGGTATGGGGGCGGGGAGACTGGGCTGGTTCAGGGGTATGGGGGCGGGGAGACAGGGCTGGTTCAGGGGGGATGGGGGGTGGGGAGACGGGGCTGGTTCATGGGGTGGGGAGACTGGGCTGGTTCAGGGGTATGGGGGCGGGGAGACGGGGCTGGTTCAGGGGTATGGGGGTGGGGAGACGGGGCTGGTTCAGGGGGAGGGGGGTGGGGAGACGGGGCTGGTTCATGGGGTGGGGAGACGGGGCTGGTTCAGGGGTATGGGGCGGGGAGACGGGGCTGGTTCAGGGGTATGGGGGCGGGGAGACGGGGCTGGTTCAGGGGTATGGGGGCGGGGAGACGGGGCTGGTTCAGGGGTATGGGGGCGGGGAGACGGGGCTGGTTCAGGGGTTTGGGGGCGGGGAGACGGGGCTGGTTCAGGGGTATGGGAGCGGGGAGACGGGGCTGGTTCAGGGGGATGGGGAGACGGGGCTGGTTCAGGGGTATGGGAGTGGGGAGACGGGGCTGGTTCAGGGGGATGGGGAGACGGGGCTGGTTCAGGGGAATGGGGATGGGGAGACGGGGCTGGTTCAGGGGTATGGGGGTGGGGAGACGGGGCTGGTTCAGGGGTATGGGGGGGGGGAGACGGGGCTGGTTCAGGGGTATGGGGGCGGGGAGACGGGGCTGGTTCAGGGGTATGGGGGCGGGGAGACGGGGCTGGTTCAGGGGTATGGGGGCGGGGAGACGGGGCTGGTTCAGGGGTATGGGGGCGGGGAGACGGGGCTGGTTCAGGGGTTTGGGGGCGGGGAGACGGGGCTGGTTCAGGGGTATGGGAGCGGGGAGACGGGGCTGGTTCAGGGGGATGGGGAGACGGGGCTGGTTCAGGGGTATGGGAGTGGGGAGACGGGGCTGGTTCAGGGGGATGGGGGAGACGGGGCTGGTTCAGGGGTATGGGGATGGGGAGACGGGGCTGGTTCAGGGGTATGGGGGTGGGGAGACGGGGCTGGTTCAGGGGTATGGGGGTGGGGAGACGGGGCTGGTTCAGGGGGTGGGGAGACGGGGCTGGTTCAGGGGGTGGGGAGACGGGGCTGGTTCAGGGGTATGGGGGCGGGGGAGACGGGGCTGGTTCAGGGGTATGGGGGCGGGGAGACGGGGCTGGTTCAGGGGTATGGGGGCGGGGAGACGGGGCTGTTTAAGGGGTATGGGGGCGGGGAGACGGGGCTGGTTCAGGGGTATGGGGGCGGGGAGACGGGGCTTGTTCAGGGGTATGGGAGTGGGGAGACGGGGCTGGTTCAGGGGGATGGGGAGACGGGGCTGGTTCAGGGGGATGGGGGTGGGGAGACGGGGCTGGTTCAGGGGGATGGGGATGGGGAGACGGGGCTGGTTCAGGGGTATGGGGGTGGGGAGACGGGGCTGGTTCAGGGGTATGGGGATGGGGAGACGGGGCTGGTTCATGGGGATGGGGAGACGGGGCTGGTTCATGGGGATGGTGAGACGGGGCTGTTTCAGGGGATGGGAGACTGGGCTGGTTAGGGGTATGGGGATGGGGAGACGGGGCTGGTTCATGGGGATGGGGAGACGGGGCTGGTTCATGGGGATGGTGAGACGGGGCTGTTTCAGGGGGATGGGAGACTGGGCTGGTTCAGGGGTATGGGGATGGGGAGACGGGGCTGGTTCATGGGGATGGGGAGACGGGGCTGGTTCAGGGGGATGGGAGACGGGGCTGGTTCAGGGGTATGGGGATGGGGAAACGGGGCTGGTTCAGGGGTATGGGGATGGGGAAACGGGGCTGGTTCAGGGGGATGGGGGTGGGGAGACGGGGCTGGTTCAGGGGTATGGGGGTGGGGAGACGGGGCTGGTTCAAGGGTATGGGGGTTTGGAGACGGGGCTGGTTCAGGGGTATGGGGGTGGGGAGACGGGGCTGGTTCAGGGGTATGGGGGTGGGGAGACGGGGCTGGTTCAGGGGTATGGGGGTGTGGAGACGGGGCTGGTTCAGGGGGATGGGGGTGGGGAGACGGGGCTGGTTCAGGGGGATGGGGGTGGGGAGACGGGGCTGGTACAGGGGTATGGGGATGGGGAGACGGGGCTGGTTCAGGGGTATGGTGAGACGGGGCTGGTTCAGGGGTATGGTGAGACGGTGCTGGTTCAGGGGTATGGGGGTGGAGAGACGGGGCTGGTTCAGGGGTATGGGGATGGGGAGACGGGGCTGGTTCAGGTGTATGGTGAGACGGGGCTGGTTCAGGGGTATGGTGAGACGGGGCTGGTTCAGGGGGTGGGGAGACGGGGCTGGTTCAGGGGGATGGGGAGACGGGGCTGGTTCAGGGGGATGGGGAGACGGGGCTGGTTCAGGGGGATGGGGAGACGGGGCTGGTTCAGGGGGATGGGGAGACGGGGCTGGTTCAGGGGGATGGGGAGATGGTGCTGGTTCAGGGGGATGGGGGTGGGGAGACGGTGCTGGTTCAGGGGGATGGGGAGACGGGGCTGGTTCAGGGGGACGGGGAGACGGGGCTGGTTCAGGGGGACGGGGAGACGGGGCTGGTTCAGGGGGACGGGGAGACAGGGCTGGTTCAGGGGGATGGGGAGATGGTGCTGGTTCAGGGGGATGGGGGTCTGGAGACGGGGCTGGTTCAGGGGGATGGGGAGACTGGGCTGGTTCAGGGGGATGGGGGTGGGGAGACGGGGCTGGTTCAGGGGTATGGGGGTGGGGAGACGGGGCTGGTTCAGGGGTATGGGGATGGGGAGACGGGGCTGGTTCAGGGGTATGGTGAGACGGGGCTGGTTCAGGGGTATGGTGAGACGGGGCT
Source organism: Oncorhynchus masou masou (assembly GCF_036934945.1). Classification (NCBI taxonomy): domain Eukaryota; kingdom Metazoa; phylum Chordata; class Actinopteri; order Salmoniformes; family Salmonidae; genus Oncorhynchus; species Oncorhynchus masou. The sequence continues at coordinate 38,622,443 of NC_088232.1, read as the reverse complement.
GGTTCAGGGGGATGGGGAGATGGGGCTGGTTCAGGGGTATGGGGGTGGGGGAGAGGGGGCTGGTTCAGGGGTATGGGGATGGGGAGACGGGGCTGGTTCAGGTGTATGGTGAGACGGGGCTGGTTCAGGGGTATGGTGAGACGGGGCTGGTTCAGGGGGATGGGGAGACGGGGCTGGTTCAGGGGGATGGGGAGACGGGGCTGGTTCAGGGGGATGGGGAGACAGGGCTGGTTCAGGGGGATGGGGAGACGGTGCTGGTTCAGGGGGATGGGGAGACGGTGCTGGTTCAGGGGGATGGGGAGACAGGGCTGGTTCAGGGGGATGGGGATGGGGAGACGGGGCTGGTTCAGGGGTATGGGGGTGGGGAGACGGGGCTGGTTCAGGGGGATGGGGAGACAGGGCTGGTTCAGGGGGACGGGATGGGGAGACGGGGCTGGTTCAGGGGTATGGGGATGGGGAGACGGGGCTGGTTCAGGGGTATGGTGAGACGGGGCTGGTTCAGGGGTATGGTGAGACGGGCTGGTTCAGGGGATGGGGAGATGGGGCTGGTTCAGGGGTATGGGGGTGGGGAGACGGGGCTGGTTCAGGGGTATGGGGATGGGGAGACGGGGCTGGTTCAGGTGTATGGTGAGACGGGGGCTGGTTCAGGGGTATGGTGAGACGGGGCTGGTTCAGGGGGATGGGGAGATGGGGCTGGTTCAGGGGGATGGGGAGACAGGGCTGGTTCAGGGGGATGGGGAGACAGGGCTGGTTCAGGGGGATGGGGATGGGGAGACGGGGCTGGTTCAGGGGTATGGGGGTGGGGAGACGGGGCTGGTTCAGGGGGATGGGGATGGTGAGACGGGGCTGGTTCAGGGGGATGGGGATGGGGAGATGGTGCTGGTTCAGGGGGATGGGGATGGGGAGACGGGGCTGGTTCAGGGGTATGGGGGTGGGGAGACGGGGCTGGTTCAGGGGGATGGGGAGACAGGGCTGGTTCAGGGGGACGGGGATGGGGAGACGGGGCTGGTTCAGGGGTATGGGGGTGGGGAGACGGGGCTGGTTCAGGGGTATGGGGGTGGGGAGACGGGGCTGGTTCAGGGGGATGTGGAGACAGGGCTGGTTCAGGGGTATGGGGGTGGGGAGACGGGGCTGGTTCAGGGGTATGGGGGTGGGGAGACGGGGCTGGTTCAGAGGGATGGGGAGACGGGGCTGGTTCAGGGGTATGGGGGTGGGGAGACGGGGCTGGTTCAGGGGTATGGGGGTGGGGAGACGGGGCTGGTTCAGGGGTATGGGGATGGGGAGACGGGGCTGGTTCAGGGGTATGGGGATGGGGAGACGGGGCTGGTTCAGGGGTATGGGGAGACTGTGATGGTTCAGGGGTATGGGGAGATGGGGCTGGTTCAGGGGTATGGGGATGGGGAGATGGGGCTGGTTCAGGGTATGGGGGTGGGGAGACGGGGCTGGTTCAGGGGTATGGGGGTGGGGAGACGGGGCTGGTTCAGGGGTATGGTGATGGTGAGACAGGGCTGCTGAGCCTGAAGCTGCATCTGTTGGGCCTGGCACCAGGCAAGGACAATTTGATTTATTTTGAATAGCTTGCTAAAAGTTTGCCTGCATTGATTAAAAGAGACGCTACATGTAAACACAGATTGTTCTGTGAAGATATGAAGTAACTAATGACGACACACCCACCTCCCCTTGTGAAACATTGGGTGACTGTCACCCTTTGTTTTCTCTCTCCTGTGTTTCTTTTCTTTTTGTTTTTGGAAGCCAGGTTTTTCTTTAGGAAGCTGAGACATGATGCTCCACCGGCACTCCTCACTCAATTCACTGCTAGCAAGTACCATTAGTTTTATTAGTACATTGTAAATAAAATATTATATTAATGATGATAGGTTAATAATATAATATTGAAAAAAAAAATGTTCTAATAATTCTTTAGTGGGCTGGTTCAGGGGGATGGGGAGACGGGTATGGAGATGGGGAGACGGGGCCCTTAGAATCGTCCTGACTTTTTCCCCCCATCCGGCACCCCTGCACACACACACTCCCCTTGTGACGTGGTATTTCCTCATTGTTCAGTCCATATACATTGAACAACATCCACTGATCTGATAGAGATGTCTCAGTCTAATAAAAAGTTTAGCTTTCAGGCTATCCAGAGCAGAGTAGTGATGCATAGAGCTTTCTCTTAACAATCTAACTCCTAATGGAGGAGGATTAAAGAGTGAAGCTTCTCGCTTGTTTCTTCTTGACACAGAGACAGGGAGGTTTTAGTCCGCATAAACAACTTTACTAAGACAGAAAATAAACATAACAAAGTAAATCACTTAGGTTTGGCTTGGTCCTTCTTCTCTATTGTGGCTTGGTGTCGGTCTCTCCCCGTTCTCTCTCGCGGTGTGCCACCGTGCTCCTTTTATTTGGCCTCAACGGCTGGTTGGCACGTTCCTCTAATTACCTCCACTGAGGGCTGTCCGTGTCGGGGTGCCCAGCTCCCGTATTCCCAGCAGAGGGAGCCAACTTTGCCTCACATACCTCCCCTCTATTACCATCCCCCGGCGTAGATCTCCTGGGATACCACCCCCTACCCCCACCTGACTGGGAAGGAGGCATGCTAAGGGCTAGGTTTGCATTCCTCCGGGATAGGGCGTCCGCATTGCCGTGCTAGGACCTGTGGATGACAGAGAAAGAGAATTGCTGTTAGGACAGGAACCAGCAGGTGACACGGTCATTCGTGTCCTTACCTCTTGCCATCCACACAAGGGGGCCATGGTCAGTAATCAGTGTGAAATTCCTCCCGAGGAGGTAATACTTGAGGGTGTCCAGTGCCCACTTCACGGCAAGGCTCTCCTTCTCGACAATTGAGTATTTCTTCTCCCTCGGGAGAAGTTTCTTGCCCACATACAGTACATGATGGGGTGCTCCTCACCTTCCTGCTCTTGGGACAAAACTGCCCCTGGGTCCCACATGTCTGTCTGGACCAGGAGGTTGTCTGAGAAGTCCGGGGTGACGAGTACCGGGTGCGAACTTGCGCAGCCTTCAGGGCCTGGAACGCCGCCTCTGTGTCCTCCGTCCATCGCACCGTCAGGGGTAGTCATGCCTTTGTTAAGTCTGTGAGGGGAGAAGCTATTGCGGCGAAGTTAGGTACAAATCTACTGTAGTACCCTGCTCACCCCAGGACTGACTTCACCTGCCTCTTGGTTTGGGGGACTGGCCATCCACTAATGGCAGCGATTATTTTTTTTCTTGGTGTTTCACATTTCTACTCCCGATCTGATAGCCCAGGTACTCCACCTCGGCATAGCCAGGCTTGCACTTGTGGGGGTTCGCGGTCAGACCTGCATCCCTTAGTGCATCCACGACGGCCTGTAACCTACAAAGATGTGACTCCCAACTGTCAGTGTGCAGAATTATTTCGTCCAGATAAGCAGCGGCGTACTCACTGTGCGGCCGCAGGACGCGGTCCTCCCAGGGTGGAGAAGGTCTTCTCCCGGGAGGCCTCTGCCAGTGGCACCTGCCAGTACCCCCTCGTCCCTGACGCCATCCCCAAGCGGTCGATCGGGTCGTCCACCCGGGGCATGGGGTAGGCATCGAACTTACTGACCTCGTTCAGGCCCCGGAAGTCATTACAGAAGCGGACGGTTCATTCCGGTTTCGGAACCAGCACTATGGGGCTAGACCACTCACTGTGTGACTCCTCCAGTACCCCCATTTCTAGCATTGTCGCCACTTCCCACTGGACCGCCACCCTCTGGGCTTCTGGTATCCAGTATGGCCGTTTACGCACTTTCTCCTAGACGGGTGTGGATATGATGTTCCACGAGATCCATGCGCCCCGGCACCTCGGAGAACACTGTTGTATTCCGCTGGACGAACTCTCGGATGTCTTGTCGTTGAGTCTGCCTGAGGTCTTCCCCCATTGCAGCTTTGAGATCGAGGACGGGCCCTGCTGTGGCCGGGTCCACGTTACGCACAGCACCTCGCGTGCATGCCATTTCTTCAGTAAATTCACATGGTAAAGCTGGAGGGGTTTTCTCCGCCCCGGTTGGTGGACCTTATAGTTGATGTCGCATACTTGCTCAACGATGTCGTAGGGCCCATGCCACGTAGTCAGGAATGTACTCTCCCTTGTAGGGATCAGCACCAAGACCTTCTCACCTGGTTGGAACTCTCGTGGTTGGACACAACGGTTGTTGACACGCTCCTGGGCACGTTGCGCCTGGGCCATGTGCTCTCTCACCACTGGCCAAATCACAGTCATCCTCTCCCTCATCTCCTCCACATGTTCTACTACGCTGCGAAGGGGGGTCTGCTGCTCTTCCC